>NC_072010.1:953877-997313 GCF_027791375.1 Indicator indicator | reverse complement strand
GCTCATCACTAAATGCATTCATTTCTGGGGCTCCCAGCACGAGGAAGTCATGGAGCTGTTGGAGTCGGTCCAGAGGAGGGCATGAAGATGATCAGATTGCTGGAAAAACTTCCCTGTGTGGGCAGACTAAGAGAGTTTAGTCTGTTTAGCCTTGAGAAGGGAGGGATGGAGGGAGACCTTAGAGCAACCTTCCAGTATCTGAAGATAGAAAGCTGAGGAGGGACTTTTGACAAGGTCTTGTAGTGATAAGATGAAGGGGAATGGATTGAAGCTGGAAGAGGGAAGATTGAGGCTGGAGGTCAGGAAGAAATTCTTTTCAGTGAGGGTGGGGGACACTGGAACAGGTTGCCCAGGGAGGTTGTGGGTGCCCCCTCCCTGGAGGTGTTCAAGGCCAGGCTGGTGGGAGGTGTCCCTGCCCACAGTGGGAGGGTTGGAACTGGATGATCTTTAAGATCCCTTCCAACTCAAACCTTTCTATGCAACCATGTCCCTCAGCATCACATCTATATGGCTGTCAGATACCTTCAGGAGACTCCACAACTTCCCTGGACAGCCTGGTCCAGGGCTTGACAACCCTTTCAGGGAAGAAATTCATCCTAAAGTCCAACCTAAAACTCCCCTGGCACAGCTTGAGCCCACTTCCTTTTGTCCTATAACTTGTTCCTCTGGGGAAAAGACCAAATCCACCTGGCTACAACATCCATTCAGGGAGCTGGAGAGAGCACTGAGATCTTCCCTCAGCCTCCTTCCCTCCAGGCTAAGCAACTCCAGATCCCTCAGCCCCTCCTCACAAGGCTTCTGCTCTAGAATTTGAATAGTACAAACCTATCACTGCTATTAATGAGGCACTCTTCCCTTTCTCATTACAAAGCATTTAGTACATTTGGAGGCCAAGGAGAGGCAGCTTTTTGTTTTGTAGTCTAACTAAATCCACCTCTTTCTGTCTCCACTGATGAGGCTCATCTAGAAAAAGAAACATTTCACAGCATCACAGAAACACTCAGGTTGGAAAAGACCCTCAGGGTCACCAAGTCCAACCCACAACCCTACTCTGCAAGGCTCACCCCTAAACCAGAGCCCCAAGCACCACATCCAAACCACCTTCAAACACAGCCAGGCTTGGGGACTCCACCACCTCCCTGACCACCACATTCCAGTGCCTCACCACTCTTGACAGGAAAAAATGTTTCCTACTGTCCAGTCTAAACCTCCCCAGTCACAGCTTGAGGCCATTCCCTCTTGTTCCATCACTAATTACCTGGGAGAAGAGACCAGCACCAACCTCTCCACAACCTCCTTTCAGGTAGCTGCAGACAGCACTGAGGTCTCCTCTCAGCCTCCTCTTCTCCAAACTAACCATCCCCAGCTCCTTCAGGTGCTCTCCATCACATTTCTTCTCCAGGCCCTTCCCAGCTTCCTTGCCCTCCTCTGCCCTGGCTCCAGCACCTCCACATCTCTCTTGCATTGAGGTGCCCCAAACTGGACACAGCACTCCAGGTGTGGCCTCCCCAGAGCTGAGTGCCAGGGGACAATCCCCTCCCTGCTCCTGCTGGACACAGCATTTCCAATCCCAGCCAGGATGCCTTTGGCTTTCTTGGCCACCTGGGCACGCTGCTGGCTCCTCTTCAGCTGCTTAAATTTAAATTGCCCTAGCTCATCTTTCTTGCACAGACCAACTGGATGAGGTTCAAGCCTTGCCTGAAGCAGAGACCTTGCTGCTGGGCACAGCATCCCTGCTGAGCTCTCATTAGCATCAAGCACAGCATCCTGGCTGCCTCCTCAGGATGCTATTCCTGCTAACACAGCCCAGCCTGATGGTCTCATGATGGTGCTTTTTGCACGCACATGGTGTTGTTGACTGGTAGTTGGCTCATGGTTCACTTTAATTAAGGCCCCAACATCCTGGGGCAGTGAGGTTTGAGTTGAAAAATACGTTTCATAAGAGCAGGTTTAATTAAAGAGGGCCCTGTAAGGTGATTAAGAATAGAGCCAATAAAGGCTGTAAAATGGAGTGGCCTCACAGGATGGAATCAGGGAATCACAGAGTGGTTGGGGTTGGAAAGCTGGCTCTGGCCAGCCTGATGTAGTGTGAGGTGTCCCTGGCCATGGCAGGGGGGTTGGAACCAGATGATCCTTGTGGTCCCTTCCAACCCTGACTGATTCTATGAGTCTATGATTCTAAGGGACCTCTGGTAATCATCTAGTCCAACCCCCCTTCTAAGCAGGGTCATCCAGAGTAAATCACCCAAGAACACCTCCAGGCAGGTTTGTGAATGTCTCCAGAGTAGGAGACTCCACCACTCCTCTGGGCAGCCTGCTCCAGTGCTCTGTAAGCCTCAAAGTGAAGAGGTTGTTTTTTTTTTCCTCATGTTTGCATGGCAATTCCTGTGTTCATTGGTGCCCATTGCCCCTTGTCCTGTCACTAGACACCAATGATAAAAGTCTGGCTCCATCCTCCTGACCTTTACCCTTTAGATATTTATACACATTAATGAGATCCCCTCTCAGACTTCTCCAAGCTACACAGCTTCAGGGCTCTCATATTTTCCTCATCACAGAGATGTTCCATCATCCATCTCCATCCAGAGATGTCCCTCATCATCTTAGTGCCTCTCTGATGAACTTTTTCCAGTAGTTCTTTGTCCTTCTAGAACTGGGGTGCCCAGAACTCGATGCAGTATTCCTCTTAGCAGGGCAGAGGATAGGAGAAGGAGAAGCTCCCACAGCCTGCTGGCCACACTCTTCTTAATGGATGGAAACTCCAGCACAGGAGGTTCCACCTCACCATGAGGAGGAACTTCTTCACTGGGAGGGTGACAGAGCACTGGAACAGGCTGCCCAGATAGGTTGTGGAGTCTCCTGCTCTGGAGACTTTCCAGCCCCATCTGGATGTGTTCCTGTGTGACCTGTGCTGGATTCTATGGTCCTGTTCTGGCAGAGGGGTTGGACTTGATGATCTCTGGAGGTCCCTTCCAACCCCTAACATCCTGTGAGCCACTGGCCACGAGTTCTATACCAGGCCTGGTAAGCATTGGAGTCATTCAAGACCCCAGACACCTTCAGCGAAGCAGTGGCTCAACCACCCTGAATCTCAACAGAACACTTGGGCCAGAGGGAAAAAAAAAAAAAAACAACTCTGTATTTAGCCTTTGTTGATCCTATTTCTGTCCTGGTTCCACACTGGTCTTGCAGTTTGTCCAGCTCAGTCTAATCCCAGGCTCTGATATGCCTCCAGCACTTCAGTCCTGAGTGGTTATGAGTTTAATGATGGTGGCTTTCATTAGGGAGAATGGGGGTTAGGATAAACACTGAATATCCCTCCCTATTTCAAGAGAATTAATGTGTTGCAGGAGCAGTTACAGGAATTCTGGTGGGAAATGCTGTGGCTCAGAGCAAATGGTCCTAGCTCACAGCAAATGGCCCTCCCTCAAGCAGCTGTCAAATGGATTCAAGGGCAAAGGACTGCAAGAATCCACAGGCATTAAGTTGGTTCCTTGGAGAACTCCTTTCTCCTCCTGCATCTAACTTTTGGCAGCAGCCTGCAATCCAAGCATTAAATATGCAACTTTGTCATGACACTTGGCACAAAAAAAAAAAAAAAAACAAACCAAAACAAACCCAAACCACCCCCAAGGATTTCTTTGCTGGTCGGAGGGGTGACAGCATCACCAGCCAGTGCTGGAAGATGAAAGCCTGACAGTGAAAGATGCAATGATTGCCATACTTGATGCCAACAGGAGGTCTTCCACTTGCCCTCAAAAAGACAAGTAAATTGTCTTCAGTTTGAAAGGAGAAGGAGTCAGGGGAGAGATGTTTTAAAGGCCAGGAGGATGTCAGGCTGGCCATAAGGGTGGTGAGAGACTGGCACAGGTTGCCCAGGGAGGTGGTGGAAGCCTCATCCCTGGAGGTTTTTGCAGCCAGGCTGGAGGTGGCTCTGAGCATCTTGATCTAGTGTGGGGTGTCCCTACCCATGGCAGGGGTTTGGAGCTAGATGATCCTTGGGGTCCCTTCCAACCCTGACAATTCTGTGTGATATACAGAAAGCAGGACCAGAGGCTCATAGAGCAACTATGAAGCTCACCCTGGCAGTGGTAAGCTGAAAGGACCCCAGATGAGACTCCATTTGCCTCTAGGAAAGCTCCCTGCTTTGTATGAACAGACATCAACCATGTTCCTCCAGAGAAGCTTCCAGACTCTGCACATGAAACTTGTCATCCTCCAAGCCAAAACTGTCTCAGAGTGGTCATTTTGGTCCACCTGCAGAGAGAGCCATGTCCAGACCAGCAGATGAAGAAGTAGAGACCTAGACCACAAAGCAAACCAAAATGCTTCCCTATGTGGCAGTTCACATAACCTCTTTCTTCTGCCCCATGGCTGGAAGCATTCAAGCTCAGGTTGGATAAGGCTCTGAGCAACCTGATCTGGTTGAAGATGACCCTGCTTACAGCAGACAGAAACATTCAGGTTGGAAGAGAGCCTCAGGATCACCAAGTCCACCCACAACCCTACTCTACAAGGCTCACCCCTAAACCAGAGCCCCAAGCACCACATCCAAACCACCTTCAAACACAGCCAGGCTTGGGGACTCCACCACCTCCCTGCCCACCACATTCCAGTGCCTCACCACTCCTGCTGGGAAAAAATGTTTCCTACTGTCCAGTCTAAACCTCCCCAGTCACAGCTTGAGGCCATTCCCTCTTGTTCCATCACTAATTACCTGGGAGAAGAGACCAGCACCAACCTCTCCACAACCTCCTTTCAGGTAGCTGCAGACAGCACTGAGGTCTCCTCTCAGCCTCCTCTTCTCCAAACTAACCATCCCCAGCTCCTTCAGGTGCTCTCCATCACATTTCTTCTCCAGGCCCTTCCCAGCTTCCTTGCCCTCCTCTGCCCTGGCTCCAGCACCTCCACATCTCTCTTGCATTCAGGTGCCCCAAACTGGACACAGCACTCCAGGTGTGGCCTCCCCAGAGCTGAGTGCCAGGGGACAATCCCCTCCCTGCTCCTGCTGGACACAGCATTTCCAATCCCAGCCAGGATGCCTTTGGCTTTCTTGGCCACCTGGGCACACTGCTGGCTCCTCTTCAGCTGCTTGGCCATTGTCACCCCCAGGTCCCTTTCCTCCAGCAGCTTTCCAGCCACACTGCCCCAAGCCTGCAGCATTGCTTGGGGTTGTTGTGACCCAAGGGCAAGACCTGGCATGTGGCCTTGTTGTAGCTCAGGCTGGATTAAAGTGTCCTCTAAAGATCCCTCCCAAACTATTCTATGATTTTCTCTCTGTCATTATCAAAAGCAAGAGGCACCAACAGCTTAAAAAGGCATTTGTAAAGGCAAATTATCCACAGGATGAGAGGAAATGGCCTGAGGGTTCACCAGGGGAGCTTTAGATTAACCATGAGAAGAAACTTCTTCACTGAAAGAGTTCTCAAACACTGGAACAGGCTTCCCAGGGAGGTCCCTGAATCCCCATCCCTGGAGATGTTTGAAAGACTCAGAAATGTGGTGCTGAGGAGCATGGTTTGGCACCAGACTGAGTAGAGTTAGAGAGCGGTTGGAGTTGATGATCTTAAAGGTCACCTCCAACCAAAATGATTCTATGATTCCATCCTGCCTGATGGGATCAGCTGGAGAGTGGCTGAGGCCAGCAGGAAGGAAAGCTGTGAAGCAGCAGACACCTAAATCCTTCTGTTCTTCTGACATCATTCTCAGGGAAGCACAAAAACAACGACAAGAAGCCCAAATTATTGACTCCATTAGGAGATGCAAGCAGAGAAGATGAAGCTTTGAGTCACAGAAGGTCCATGAGGAAGAATTTTTTCCCTGTGAGGGTGATGGAACGCTGAAACTGACTGCCCAGGAGGGTTGTGGAGTCTCCCTCCATGGAGATATTCAAGACCCACCTGGCTGTGCTCCTGTGTGATCTGCTCTGGGTGCTCCTGCTCTGGCAGGGGGGTTGGGCTGGATGAGCTTTTGAGGTCCCTTCCAACCCCTAACATTCTGTGATTCTGTGCAGGTCACCTTCCCTCCTTCCAGCAGCTCTGGCAAAGCTCACATCACTGTTGCTGCAGCTGGAGATTTTCTGTGATGTTTGTACTTCTGGCATCACAAAGTCAAATTATGTAACAACATCTCTGCCACTCTGGACTAGAAGGAAGCCATGAGATTCCCCTCCAGCTATTTTATCCTCTCAGAACCCTTCACCACGAGTGAAATACAAGCAACCAACAGAGAAGAAGTTGTTTCCATCGTGTTTTAAGCAGAAGCAAGAGCCCAAGTGGTTTTAGTGAGTCCAGAGGAGGCCACAAAGCTGAGCCAAGGGCTGCAGCAGCTCTGCTCTGAGCACAGGCTGAGGGAGCTGGGGGTGTTCAGCCTGCAGAAGAGAAGGCTCCAGGGGCACCTCAGAGCTGCCTTGCAAGAGCTGAAGGGATCCTGCAGGAAGACTGCAGAGAGACTTTGGCTAAGGGAGTCTAGAGCCAGGCCAAGGGGGAAGGGTTTGAAGCTGAGGCAGAGCAGGGTTAGACTGCAGCTGAGGAAGAAGTTCTGCAGCAGGAGGGAGGTGAGAGTCTGGCACAGGCTGCCCAGGGAGGCTGTGGCTGCCTCCTGCCTGGGGGTGCTCAGGGCCAGGCTGGATGAGGCCTTGAGCAGCTGAGTCTGGCTGAGAGGTGTCCCTGTGCAGGGTGGGGAGGTTGGAGGAGATGATCTCTGAGGTCCTCTCTCTCCTGAGCCATTCTGTGATTCTATGGTGACCATGCATGTGTTGAAAAAGGCATCACACCTGCTTTGTGTGCTGCTGCTTTCCAATGGCAAGTCACAGATGAGCAGATCCAAGACTATTGGCACTGCCCCATTCATCTTCCCTTCATTTACCATATGATGTCATGCAGCAAATGCACAAAGACATCCAACAAGCAGTTAGATGATCTAAGAAGCACCCAAAGGAGGGACATTCCAGAGTCATCTCCCTGGAATCAGAGCCAACAGCACGTTTCTGATGGGATGTCCTTGGAGGCAATCAAAGCACACTGAGAAGAAACTTCTTTGGTGTGAGGGTGCTGGAGGCCCTGAGCAGGCTGCCCAGGGACCTGGTGGAGTCTCCTCTTGAACCCCACCTGGCCATTGTGATCCTGTTGAATCTGCTGTGAGTGACCCTGCTTTAGCAGAGGGCTTGGACTGGATGATCCCTAGAGGTCCCTCCCATCTCCCACCATTGTGGGATGCTCTTTGGAGAGAAACCTCTGTTCATTTCCTTGGTATGAAATGGTTTGAAATTTCAGGAAGGGCATTCTCATCTCCCTCACCTCCTCCTTCTGTAAAATGGGAATAATTATCCCTCTCATCAAGAGCTGCAGATTGATTACAGCACTTCAGCTCCTCCAATGGAAGGTCTTACAGAAATAGCAAGTCTGCCAGGAACCTGGGCTTGAGCCTTGATAAACTTGAGAGTTTTCTCCAAAGTAGCATCACCACCAACCTGAGTTTCCACTTCCCTTGAGGAAGCTAACCTGAAGAGGGCATTTCAAGGAATGCCAACATGGTGGGAGTTAGAAGTGACCTCTGGAGATCATCCAGGCTCCAAGGAGACCTAATAGTAACTTTCCAGAACCTGGAGGGAGCTACAAGAAGGATGGAGAGAGACTGTTTGCAAAGGCCTGCAGGGACAGGAGGAGAGGCAATGGCTTCAAAGTAGAGCAGAGCAGATTTAGATTGGATGTGAGGAAGAAGTTCTGCACCAGGAGGGTCCTAGGTTAACAGTTTGACCTGATGACCTTGGATGCCAGGAATGAGCTCTTTGGATGTCAGGTACAAGTTCTTTACCATGAAGATACTGGGACACTGGAACAGGTTGCCCAGGGGGGTGGTTGAGGTCTCATCCCTGGAGATATTGAAGGTGAGGCTGGAGAGGGCTGTGGGCAACCTGATCCAGTTGGGGATGTCCCTGCTGAGTGCAGAGGGGGTTGGACTGGATGAGCTTTGGAGGTCCCTTCCAACCCAGACCATTCCATGGTTCTATGATTCTGTGATTTTGTGATTCTATGATTTTATGATTCTATGATTTTGTGATTCTATGATTCTATGATTTTGTGATTCTATGATTCTATGATTTTGTGATTCTATGATTCAAGCCTTCATCATTCTATGAAGCAGTGATTTGCTTCAGCCCCAAACTAGGCACGAATTATGCCAAAATAAAAAGGCTGCATTGAAGGATCCCTCACCAGCTCCCTTGTGGAGCACAGGAATGGCCTCCCCTTGACTTAGGCTCACGTCAGAACCCACCCTCAGGGAGGAAAGAACAGCAGAGTTTCAGCTCTCCCCCACCCCACCACAGACTGAAGATGTCCAGAGGACTAATATATATTTATATTGATTACTCCCTTCCTCACCTCTCCCCAAGTTGAAAACAAACCAAAAAAAAAAATCTAAGTAAGCTGCTCACTGCTCATTGCTTTGCGTGGCACAAAGCCAGGTTCCTTTAGAGAAGAGTCAAGAAAGCCATGAGCAGCAGAGCAGGCCAAGCAGCTCAGTGAGAGCAAGACTGCCCAAACTGCCCCAGACTGGGGGGAAATGATGAGTTTTGTAGCTAAAGGAGAAAGGGAGTGGCTGGAGGAAAAGCTGAGAGCCTTGGGGCTGCTTAGGCTGGAGGAGGAGAAGACTGAGAGGGGATTCAATAAATGTTTATCAATATCTGAGGGCTGGGGGTCAGGAGGGAGGGGACAGGCTCTGCTCACTTGCACCCTGTCCTAGGACAAGGGGCAATGGATGGAAACTCCAGCACAGGAGGTTCCACCTCAACATGAGGAGGAACTTCTTCACTGGGAGGGTGACAGAGCCCTGGAACAGGCTGCCCAGAGAGGTTGTGGAGTCTCCTTCTCTGGAGACTTTCCAGCCCCATCTGGATGTGTTCCTGTGTGACCTGTGCTGGATTCTCTGGTCCTGCTCTGGCAGGGGGGTTGGACTCTATGATCTCCAAAGGTCCCTTCCAACCCCCTTTGGGCTTTGACATCAAAATCCTAAACATTATGTTGTTGAGGTAGATATTTGGGGGAGAGGTGGTCTATAAGGGGTTGTAATTTGGGCTTTGCTTATTAGCTGAGCTTCTTTTTTTTTGAGCACTTCAGTACACCTCAGGACATTCAAGTTTTTCCCAGCAAGAAACAGATACTGAGGAAATGTTGCCTAATGCCTCAGTTAACAGCTGTGGCAGTCAGTGTTCAATAATTCTGACTAATGCTACCACAGAATGTGTTGTGTGGAATGGGATCCTCAGAGGTCACCTTGTCCAACCCCCACTCCTGCAGTCAGCAGGGACACCTCCAACTAGATCAGGTTGCCCACAGCCCTGTCCAGCCTCACCTTCAATATTTCCAGGGATGGGACCTCAACCACCTCCCTGGGCAACCTGTGCCAGTGTTCCACCACCCTCCTGGGGCAGAACTTCTTCCTCACATCCAATCTAAATCTGCTCTGCTCTACTTTGAAGCCATTGCCTCTCACCCTATGACTGCAGGCCTTTGCAAACAGTCCCTCTGCAACCTTCTTGTAGCCCTCTTCAAGTATTGAAGGCTGCTATTAGGTCTCCCTGGAGCCTTCTCTTCTCCAGGCTGAACACCCCCAGCTCCCTCAGCCTGTCTTCATAGAGTCACAGAAACAACCAGGTTGGAAGAGACCTCCAAGATCATCAAGTCCAAACTATCACCCAACTCTAATCAACCAGGCCATGGCACTGAGTGCCTCAGCCAGGCTTTTCTTAAACACTTCCAGGGATGGTGACTCCACCACCTCCCTGGGCAGCACATTCCAATGGGCAATCTCTCTTTTTGGGAAGAATTTCTTCCTAACATCCAGCCCAAACCTCCCCTGGCACAGCTTGAGACTGTGTCCTCTCATTCTGGGAGAAGAGCCCAACCCCCACCTGGCTACAACCTCCCTTCAGGGAGTTGTAGAGAGCAATGAGGTCTGCCCTGAGCCTCCTCTTCTCCAGGCTGAACACCCCCAGCTCCCTCAGCCTCTCCTCACAGGGCTGTGCTCCAGACCCCTCCCCAGCCTTGCTGCCCTTCTCTGGACACCTTCCAGTCCCTCAACATCTCTCTTGAATTGAGGAGCCCAGAGCTGGACACAGCACTCAAGGTGTGGCCTGACCAGAGCTGAGTACAGGGGAAGAAGAATCTCCCTGCTCCTGCTGGCCACACTATTCCTGATCCAGGCCAGGATGCCATTGGCTCTCCTGGCCACCTGGGCACACTGCTGGCTGCTGTTCAGCTGCTGTCAATCAGCACCCCCAGGTCCCTCTCTGCCTGGCTGCTCTCAGCCACTCTGTCCCCAGCCTGTAGTGCTGCTTGGGGTTGTTGTAGCCAATGCAGTCAACATCTCCTACCCAAAGCTCAGGGCAACAGAAAAATAAAGCCTGGTTCAAACCCCACAACCAAACCTGAGGTTGCCTGCCTGCAATGCCTCCATCCAAACAATGCAAGTTTGCTTATTACAGGAAATGTCCACATTTTCTGTGGCACCTTGGTTCCTATTTCAGTAGGACTGATGGAACTTCTAAACATCATAGCACCTGCAGAGCTCTGGTTCTGTTTTTTTTTACAGGCATGATCAAAATCCCTCTGCAGCACACAGGTTATTAAAACTTCAAATCCCCTCACAGACATGCAGAAAGAATCTTTTGCTCCTTCCTGTCCCAAACCAGGCAAGGATTACAGAATCCTAGCATGGTAGGTGCTGGAAGAGACCTCTGGAGATCATAGAATCATAGAATCAACCAGGTTGGAAGAGACCTCCAAGATCATCCAGTCCAACCTATCACCCAGCCCTAAGCAATCAACCAGACCATGGCACCAAGTGCCTCATCCAGGAGGTGCTGGAGCCAGGGCAGAGGAGGGCAAGGAAGCTGTGAAGGGCCTGGAGAAGAAATGTGATGGAGAGCACCTGAAGGAGCTGGGGATGGTTAGTTTGGAGAAGAGGAGGCTGAGAGGAGACCTCATTGCTGTCTGCAGCTACCTGAAAGGAGGTTGTGGAGAGGTTGGTGCTGGTCTCTTCTCCCAGGTAATTAGTGATAGGACAAGAGGGAATGGCCTCAAGCTGTGCCAGATTAGGTTTAGACTGGACAGTAGGAAAAAAAAATTCCCAGCAAGAGTGGTGAGGCACTGGAATGTGGTGGGCAGGGAGGTGGTGGAGTCCCCAAGCCTGGTTGTGTTTCAGGCTGGTTTGGATGTGGTGCTTGGGGCTCTGGTTTAAGGTTGAGCCTTGTCAAGCAGGGGTTTGGGTTGGACTTGGTTAACCCTGAGGGTCTTTTCCAACCTGAATGTTTCTGTGATTCTGTGACCTTTAAAGGTCCCTTCCAAGCCAAAGCAGACCATGATTCCATGAATCACATGCAGATGGGTTGTGATTTCCAGTAACAGAGGATTATTTCCCACTGGTCTTCATTCAGACTCTGCCTGAATTATTCAGGCTATGTCTCTTCCATCATCTCCCTTGACATTCTAGCTCCAAATGATCTCCCATTAGATGCTGAAAGCTCCAAGACTTCTAACACCATCAAGCCCTGCTTGAAAGACAGCTGAACTTTCAATTATTGAGTCCTATCACAGGGGGCATTTCCCAAAGCATGTTTGGCCAGGAGCTCTGGAAGATACACAAAGGCTTGTGAGGATAAAAAGATGAAACCAGTTCCTGCCTGGCCTTAGAAACACTTTTCTTTTTTTCCCACCCCCAAAAGGGTGATGAATCTTTGATCAGCAAAACTTTTCTGCCCACTGTTAAATCAAGAAGGAAACACAACTCACAACTGATTTCTCCAGTCCTAGACCCCCAACAAAAGTCCTGCCTGATGCAAGAGCTGCACTAAGCCAGGCTGAAAAAAATCAACCCCAAACCAAATTAAATTGGGTTCATAAATCACACAGCAGCAGCCTGGCAGCAGGCAGTGACCACAGCCCAACCTGATTTATTGTTGAGCTCGCAGGAGGTGAGAGGCAGGAAAAAGGTGGAATGTGGCACCCAACACCCAGCCTCAAATTAGGAATCCAGAGGGAGAACTGCAAGCAGATGTTGATATTTCCAGAATTGCTACCAGAGACAGGTGCTAAAGCACCCAGTTGAGCCAAGCATCCAATATGTTGAACCATTTAGATCAGCAGATTGAGCTTCCTGGTCGCTCACATTGAGAGGAGAGCTTCTTGCTCTCTACAACTACCTGGAAGGAGGTTGGAGTGAGGTGGGGGTTGGTCTTTTCTCCCTAGTATAAGAGGAAATGACCTCAAGAGGAAGGGACCTCAAGGATCAGTCAGATGTTAGGAAGAAGTTCTTCACCACAAAGGTGGTGAGACCCTGGAACAGGTTGCCCAGGGAGGTGGTGGAAGCCTCATCCCTGGAGGTTTTGAAGGCCAGGCTGGAGGTGGCTCTGAGCAACCCAGAGAATCCTAGAATCAGTCAGGGCTGGAAGGGACCACAAGGCTCAGCCAGTTCCAACCCCCCTGCCATGGCCAGGGACACCTCACACTACAGCAGGCTGCCCAGAGCCTCATCCAGCCTGGCTGCAAACACCTCCAGGGATGGAGCCTCAACCACCTCCCTGCACAACCCATTCCAGGCTCTCACCACTCTCATGGGGAAGAACTTCTTCCTCACCTCCAGCCTGAATCTCCCCACTTCCAGCTTTATTCCATTCCCCCCAGTCCTGTCACTACCTGGGATCCTAAAAAGTCCCTCCCCAGCTTTCTTGGAGCCCCCTTCAGATCCTGGAAGGCCACAAGAAGGTCACCTTGGAGCCTTCTCTTCTCCAGACTGAACAGCCCCAACTCTCTCAGTCTGTCCTCATAGCAGAGCAGCTCCAGCCCTCTGCTCATCCTGGTGGCCCTTCTCTGGACACCTTCCAGCATGTCCATAGCCCTCTTGGAACAGAGGCTCCGGAACTGGATGCAGTACTCCAGGTGGGGTCTCAGCAGAGCTGAGCAGAGGGGGAGAATCCCCTCCCTTGCCCTGCTGGCCACACTTCTCCTGCTGCAGCCCAGGCTCTGCTTGGCTCTCTGGGCTGCAAGTGCACATTGACAGCTCCTGCTGAGCTTCTCATCCCCCAGCACCCCCAAGTCCCTCTCCTCAGGGCTGCTCTCCAGCCAGTCCCTGCCCAGCCTGCATTTGTGCTTGGCATTGCCTCCACCCAGCTGCAGGACCTGATTTAGTGGAAAATGTCCCTGCCCATAGCAAGGGGTTGGAACTAGATGATCCTTGAGGTCCCTTTCCAACTCTGACAATCCTTTGATTCTGTGGGATTCTGTGACTGACAGAGCAAAAGGATCTACCAAAGGCATAAATCAGGGTAGGAAAAAAAGTGCCTGAGCATCCCTTCCATCACTGCCATCTCACACCCATGCCTAAGAGTCTCCTCTCAAAGTCACCTCTCCCCAGCACACGGAGACTGAAAAGCAAGTGCATTCATGGGGTGGCCAGGCTGATTTCCCTTCATCAAGAGAAATTAAACAAGCTACTTGTGGGTTGAAGCAATAAATATGGAACACAGAAAGAAAAGAAGATGCCAAATGGGATCAGCCAGCCCTGGAAGGTTTATGACACCATGGAGCTTCCTTGACCGCTTCTAAACGATTAGGTCTGGGCTGCTAGAACAATGCCTGCCTGCCTGCCTGCCTGCCTGCCTGCCTGCCTTCAGCAATGATTCATAGCTTTATTGAGTTATAAATTCAAGTCAACAACTCTCCTAGCAGGGTAGAAATCAAACCTCTGCTCAGGGAACACATAAACAGTGATAGATGGCAGCTCCCTCCTTTTATTCTTTATGGCGCTGAGGATTCGCTTTAATTACAAAAGTCTGGAGCCTGAGCATCCCTCTCCAGCAGCATCTCCCCCCCCACCAAACAATCCTTCTGGACTGGCAGAACATTTCCTCATCCTTGCAAAGGGATGGTCAGGAGGCAAAAGATCCACTCTGCATGATGAGAAATCTGCGTGGTTGGTCCACTCTGCGTGCTGCTCACACTCTACGACTACCTGAAGGGAAGGTGTAGGAAGGTGGGGGTCAAGGTTCTTCCCCCAGGCAGCCTTGTGACAAGAGGAGAGGGCATGGCCTGAAGATACACCAGGGGAGGGTTGGGTTGGATCTTAGGAAGCACTTCCTCACAGAAAGGGGAAATAGAGACTGGAATGGACTGCCCAGGGAGGTGGTGGAGTTACCATCCCTGGAGGTCATAGAATCATAGAATCAACCAGGTTGGAAGAGGCCTCCAAGATCATCCAGTCCAACTGATCACCCAACCCTAAGCAATCAACCAGACCATAGAATCATAGGATAGAATCATAGAATCAAGAAGGCTGAAAGAGACCTCCAAGATCATCAAGTCCAAACTATCACCCAACTCTAATCAACCAGACCATGGCACTGAGTGCCTCATCCAGGCTTTTCTTAAACACCTCCAGGGATGCTGACTCCACCACCTCCCTGGGCAGCACATCCCAATGGCCAGTCTCTCTTTTTGGGAAGAATTTCTTGCTAACATCCAGCCCAAACCTCCCCTGGCACAGCTTGAGACTGTGTCCTCTTGTCCTGTCCCTGCATGCCTGGGAGAAGAGCCCAACCCCCACCTGGCTACAACCTCCCTTCAGGGAGTTGTAGACAGCAATGAGGTCTGCCCTGAGCCTCCTCTTCTCCAGGCTAAACACCCCCAGCTCCCTCAGCCTCTCCTCACAGGGCTGTGCTCCAGACCCCTCCCCAGCCTCATTGCCCTTCTCTGGACACATGCAAGTGTCTCAATATCCTTCTTAAACTGAGGAGCCCAAGCTGCTTGCTTGACCTTTAACTTGGCCATCCCTCCACCTTTGACAAACCTCCCCAAGAAATCAGTTTCCCACCACCCCAGATATCAGCTCTAGCCCAACTTTGTACTCTTCAACCATAGTTTTTGGGTTTGTTTTTGGGGTTTTTTTGGTTTGTTTTTTTTTTTTTTTTGAGGGTAACAGATTCCAAGCAAACACTTCAGCCTTTCCCAAGGGGTGTTTAGCCTGGAGAAGAGGAGGCTCAGGGCAGACCTCATTGCTCTCTATGACTTCCTGAAGGGAGGTTGTAGCCAGGTGGGGGTTGGGCTCTTCTCCCAGGCAACCAGCAGCAGAACAAGAGGACACAGTCTCAAGCTTCACCAGGGGAAGTTTAGGCTGGAGGTGAGGAGAAAGTTCTTCAGAGAAAGAGTCATTGGCCATTGGAATGTGCTGCCCAGGCAGGTGGTGGAGTCACCATCCCTGGAGGTGTTCAAAAAAGGATTGGATGTGGCACTTGGAGCCATGGTTTAGTTAGTCAGGAGGTGCTGGGTGATAGGTTGGACTTGATGATCTCTGAGCTCTGTAAAAAAGCAGAACCAGATGCTCCAGAGGGAAAGTCACAGAAAGGCCAAAGACATCAATAGGTCTTCACTGATGTTCAAAAAGCAGACAAAAAAAAAAAAAAAAAGAGTAAGAAAAGCAGCTTGAAAACGACTGCCTTGAACACCTCTGTCCATAGAGGGAGGGAAGGGGAAAGCAACATGCCAAGAAAACACTGAGCTGTGATCTCCTCCAGCAGGACAGACTGGCCTGGAGCAATGGAGCAATGCCTTGATGATGTTTTGCTTGGCCTGCATGCAAGTCCATGTGTGAACTCTCCCCACTTTCTGCATATGTCATCCTTTCTTTCCCTGTTTCATGGGTGTGTGCAAGGAGATCACTCCTGCCTTCAGCCACAAAGAAGAAATACTGCTCCACAGCCAAGGAAAAGCAGTGCCTGCAGCAAGAAAGTCCAGCAAAGCTCCCAAAACACAACCTGACTCCTCTGCACTTCATTTTTCCTCCTCATCCACAAAGGGTCACATCCTGCAAGGATTCATTCCTGGCCAGAAAAAAATTATTTTCCCTCTAACTAGTGCAATAAGCAGAGCAAACCCAGCTTTGGGATCAAGTAAAAGGTCCAGGGGCTGGAAGCTCTCTGCTGTGAGGTCAGGCTGAGAGAGTTGGGGTTGTTCAGCCTGGAGAAGAGAAGGCTCCAGGGAGACTTTCTTGTGGCTTTTCAATACTTAAAGGAAGCTATGAGAAAGATGGGGACAATGTTTTTAGCAGGGCCTGGTGTGACAGTTGGTGATGGTTTTCAGCTACAAGAGGAGATTTAGAATAGAGAGAAGGATGAAATTTCTTGTGCTGAGGGTAGTAAAACACTCCCTCAGGTTGCCCAGAGAGGTGGGAGATGCCATCCCTGGAACCATTCCAGGTCAGGTTGTTTGGAGCCTTGAGCAATCTGCTCTATAAAACCAAAGAATTGTCAGGGCTGGAAGAGACCTCAAGTACCATCCAGTTCCAACCCCCTGCCATGGGCAGGGACACCTCACACCACAGCAGGTTGCTCACAGCCACCTCCAGCCTGGCTGCAAAAACCTCCAGGGATGAGGCTTCCACCACCTCCCTGGGCAGCCTGTGCCAGGCTCTCACCACCCTCATGGGGAACAATTTCTTCCTCACATCCAATCTGAATCTCCCCACTTCTAGTTTTGCTCCATTCCCCCCAGTCCTGTCACTCCCTGACACCCTCAAAAGTCCCTCCCCAGCTTTCTTGGAGCCCCCTTCAGATCCTGGAAGGCCACAAGAAGGTCACCTCAGAGCCTTCTCCTCTCCAGACTGAACAGCCCCAACTCTCTCCATCTGTCTCCCTCAGAGAGGTGCTCTAGTTGAAGACATCTCTGCTTACTGCAAGGGGGGGTTGGACTAGAAGACCTTGAAAAGTCCCTTCCAACCCATTATGTTCTGTGGTTTTATGACCAAGACCATCACAGGATATCTGCAGCTGCTTGGCTCCCAGGTGAGACAGCAGGAGGGACATTTTATAGGTACAAGCAATTGCATCAAGATAACTCCAGAGAAGGGCCACCAGGATGAGCAGAGGGCTGGAGCTGCTCTGCTATGAGGACAGACTGAGAGAGTTGGGGCTGTTCAGTCTGGAGAAGAGAAGGCTCTGAGGTGACCTTCTTGTGGCCTTCCAGGATCTGAAGGGGGCTCCAAGAAAGCTGGGCAGGGACTTTTTAGGATCTCAGGGAGTGACAGGACTGGGGGGAATGGAATAAAGCTGGAAGTGGGGAGATTCAGGCTGGAGGTGAGGAAGAAGTTCTTCCCCATGAGAGTGGTGAGAGCCTGGAATGGGTTGTGCAGGGAGGTGGTTGAGGCTCCATCCCTGGAGGTGTTTGCAGCCAGGCTGGATGAGGCTCTGGGCAGCCTGCTGTAGTGTGAGGTGTCCCTGGCCATGGCAGGGGGGTTGGAACTGGCTGAGCCTTGTGGTCCCTTCCAACCCTGACTGATTCTAGGATTCTATGATTCTAACTCAGCTGACTTCATTTTCCCCACAATCTCTCTGGATTTAAATCCCCATTTTCAAGAGCAGACTGAGCTGGATGGTTTGGTTCTCAGCATTTGCAAAGCCTACCAAAGGATAACAAGAGAAACCCCAGAGCTGACCTCATTGCTGTCTGCAGCTACCTGAAAGGAGGTTGTGGAGAGGTTGGTGCTGGTCTCTTCTCCCAGGTAATTAGTGATGGAACAAGAGGGAATGGCCTCAAGCTGTGACTGGGGAGGTTTAGACTGGACAGTAGGAAACATTTTTCCCAACAAGAGAGGTCAGGCACTGGAGTGTGGTGGGCAGGGAGGTGGTGGAGTCCCCAGGCCTGGCTGTGTTTGAAGGTGGTTTGGATGTGGTGCTTGGGGCTCTGGTTTAGGGGTGAGCCTTGCAGAGTAGGGTTGTGGGTTGGACTTGGTGACCCTGAGGGTCTTTTCCAACCTGAAGGTTTCTATGACTTTCAAGCTCAGAAGGCCAGAGAAGTAAAGTCTCTATCCCCAGCCAACAAATCAATCCTGACACCCTCCCCAGACCTCTGAGAAAATTAATATCATTTTTAAACCCCAGCAAGCTCTGACATCTGGAACTTGACTGCAGCAAGACCCCAAAGGAGGATAAATAGATGCAATTTTGCAGCCAGGAATGACAGAGCACACAGCTATGGCCCACTCCTTCCCTACTATTCCAGCTAATTAGATTCAGATGGAGCTAACCCTCCTCCCACCAAATTATATGGAAGCAAACCTACTGTGGAAAGCTCTAACAAATAGAAAGCAGAAGACAGGCACACAAGAAGGAGATGAATTATTTCCCAAGCTTTCATTGCAGGCATTAGTGTCCTTCCACACTAAATATAGCTTAATAAGGGAGCTAAAAGTCCTCCTGAAGCAAAAAGTGGGGAAGCCAAGGAAAACAAACCATAATCCTATTTCAAGGCAGCGCTGTGATCGCAGACAAAAAGTGTTTAAAGACAGCTCAAGATGTTGATAGAGGAATTACTAAGCTCAAAGTCTCTTTCTCACTGGTTCAGAGGACACACACAAAGCATTTCAGCACAAGCACACAACCTCAGGGTGCAAGGGGCTGGAAGGGACCTGGCAGAGATCATCTACTGCAACCCCCCTGCTACACATCAGCAAGCCAACGGTCCAGAGGTTGTGCCTTTGGTGATACAATGGGTTGGGTTGGAAGGGACCTGAAAGATCATCCAGTTCCAATCCCACTGCCATAGCCAGGGACACCTCCCTCCAGCCCAGCTTGCTCAAGGCCTCATCCAGCCTGGCCTTGAACACCGGCAGGGAGGGGGCAACCACAACCACCCTGGGCAACCTCTTCCAGTGTCTCCCCAGCCTCACTGGTAAGAATTTCTTCCTAATCTGCAATCTCAGTCTCCCCTCTGCCAGCTCAGAGCCATTCCTCCTCATCCTGTCACTTCAAGCCCTTGTCAAAAGTCCCTCCCCAGCTCTCCTGTAGCCCCCTTCAGGTCCTGGCAGGCTGCTCTAAGGTCTCCCTGGAGCCTTCTCTTCTCCAGGTTGAACACCCCCAACTCTCTCAGCCTGTCCCCTTAGGGGAGGTTCTCCAGCACTCTGATCATCTTTGATGCCCTCCTCTGGACCCAGTCCAACAGTTTAATGTCCTGTTCAATGTCTACACACTGATTTTTTTTTTTTTCCTCCACTTACTACTTCCTTCCTGGTCATCTTTTGTCTCTGATCACACAGATGAGAGAATGTAAGCATTACATTTGTTATGTTCAGTTTTGGAGCCCCTCACTCCAAGAAGGACATTGAGGAGCTGGAGCAGGTCCAGAGAAGGGCAACAGAACTGGTGGAGGGTCTGGAGAACAGGGCTGGTGAGGAGCAGCTGAGGGAGCTGGAGGTGTTGAGCCTGGAGTAGAGATGGCTGAGGGGAGACCTTCTGCCTGTCTACAGCTCCCTGATAGGAGGTTTGGAATGAGGTGGAGGTTGGTTGCTTCTCCAAAGTAATAAATAATCACAGAATCACACAGAATTAACCAGGTTGGGAAACACCCCAGAGATCATCAAGTCCAACCTCTCACCCAACACCATCTCATCAACTAAACCATGGCACTGAGTGCCTCAGCCAGGCTTAGTTTAAACACTTCTAGGGATGGAGACTCCACCACCTCCCTGGGCAGCACATTCCAATGGCCAATCTCCCTTGCTGGGAAGAATTTTTTCCTAACACCCAGCCTAAACTTCCCCTGGCACAGCTTGAGACTGTGTCCCCTCCTTCTGCTGCTGCTTGCCTGGGAGAAGAGCCCAACCCCCACCTGGCTACAACCTCCCTTCAGGGAGTTGTAGACAGCAATGAGGTCTGCCCTGAGCCTCCTCTTCTCCAGGCTAAACACCCCCAGCTCCCTCAGCCTCTCCTCACAGGGCTGTGCTCCAGACCCCTCCCCAGCCTCGCTGCCCTTCTCTGGACACATTCAAGCAACTCAAACATCTCTCTTGAACTGAGGAGCCCAGAACTGGACACAGCACTAACACAAGAGGAAATGGCCTCAGGTGTCACCAGGGCAGCTTTAAGTTGGATATCAGGAAAAATATCTTCCCTGAAAGGGTTTACAAGCCCTGGAACAGGCTGCCCAGGGAAGTGGTGGAGTCCCCATCCCTGGAGGGATTTAAAAACCACATGGATGTGGTGCTGAGAGACATGGTTTAGTGGTGGACCTGGCAGTGCAGGGTTACAGCTGGATTTGAAAGGTCTGTTAAAGGTCCCTTCCAACCACAATATTTCTATGATTCTGTGATTTTGGAGGAGGTTGACTTCTTTATTCACAGAGCTCTCCCTGAGGATGGGCATGAGCCCACGCCCTCAGCTGCATGCAAAGCCATCCAAACAGCCAAGTGCTGTCTGCAGGAGTGGCAACCCTGTAAAAAAATGCAACAAATCCAGAAGCAGGGCTGGAAAACAAATCTCCAAATTCCCAAGCCCCTTCAGCCAAAGCTGATATTTCCTACAGCCCTAGAGTGAAGCATCTTTAGAACTTTGTTTTCCCATCTCTGCTCTTAGGACACTTCCTTTCCTTTTACTCACTGCTGCACAACATATTGAAGAAGAAAGAAGAAGAAACAGCTTCTAGGTCATGATGAGTTCTTGTCTGAGCATCCACTGCTTCTCTCCAACTCTCAAAACCAAACTATTTGGGGATAGTTAGCCCCATTTTCCTACCCTAACCAAGATCTGGTGGGAAGGTGGACACCATGCAGGGTGCCACATGAGAATTGCTACACAAGGGGGAATGGATCCAAGCTAGAGGAAGGGAGATTTAAATTAGACATTAGGAAGAAGTTTTTCCCCAGGAGGGTGGTGAGACACTGGCACAGGTTGCCCAGGGAGGTGGTGGAAGCCTCATCCCTGGAGGTTTTTGCAGCCAGGCTGGAGGTGGCTGTGAGCAACCTGCTGTGGTGTGAGGTGTCCCTGGCCATGGCAGGGGGGTTGGAACTGGCTGAGCCTTGAGGTCCCTTCCAACCCTGACAATTCTGTGACTTAATTTCCAATTAGAATCACAGAATTGTTTTGCTTGGAAAACACCTCTAAGACCACTGAGTCCAACCACCAACCCAACCCCACCATGGCCATTAAACCCTGTCCCAGAGTGCCATGGCCACACATTTCTTGAGCACCTCCAGGGATGGGGACTCCCTCACCTCCCTGGGCAGCCTGTTCCAATCCCTGACTACCCTTGCAGGACAGAAATCTTTCCTCATCTCCAACCTCAGCCTCCCCTGGGATAATTTCAGGCCATTTCCTCTCATTCTACCACCTGACACCAGGGAGAAGAGCCCAACCCCCACCTCACTCCAGCCTCCTTTCAGGGAGTTGCAGAGGGCAATGAGTTCTCCCCTCAGCCTCCTCTTCTTCAGACTAAACACCCCCACTTCCTCAGCTGCTCCTCCCCAGCCCTGTTCTCCAGACCCTTCCCCCAGCTCTGCTGCCCTTCTCTGGACGTGCTCCAGCCCCTCAATGTCCTTCTTGCAATGAGAGGCCCCAGACTGAACCATACAGCCACCAGCACTTTGGATTTTGAATGGATACCTCCAAAATCATTTCTGGACTTTACATAAATGGCCTCCACTTTGACCCACTGCAGACTGAAATGCAGCACAGTGATTTGCAGCTGCAGGCACATTTGCTACAGCTGCATTCATGCATTTGTAACCCTGCCAGGATCCCTGCTCCAAAATAGAAAGGATTTTGGCTTTGGGAATGATTAAATTAGTCCTTGCAATTACTTAACAGCCCTGACTCAGGAGGCTGCCTGATTATTTTAAGTGCACTCTAATCCAGGTGCTCCATGAGCTGCACCCAGCTGGTTGCATGCAGCTCTACCCATCAGCAGCAGCACTGATGGCAAGTCAAGGGCACTGCTTTTATCCAGGGTCACTTCTGAGTGCTGGGGGGTGAGAAGCTGGAGATGAGGCAGCTCTGAGCCAGCCCTGCCCTGGGCTGATCCCCAGCAGTGTGGGCAGCAGGGGCAGGGAGGGGATTCTGCCCCTCTGCTGTGCTCTGCTCAGACTCCACCTGCAGTGCTGGAGCAGCTCTGGAGTCCTCAGCACAGCACAGCCAGGGAGCTGCTGGAGCAGGGCCAGAGGAAGTCACAGTAACTTTGGGAGGGCTGGAAGCCCTCTGCTGTGAGGCCAGGCTGAGAGAGTTCAGGCTGGAGAAGAGAAGGCTCTGGGGAGACCTTCTGGTAACCTTTCAGTACTTAAAGAGGCTGAGAAGAAAGCTGAGCTCAGCTTTTTATCAGGGTCTGTCATGACAGGAGAAGGGTGGATGGCTGCAAACTAAAAGAGGGGAGGATTTAGATGATATAAGGAAGGAATCTTTTCCACTGAGGGTGGTGAGACCCTGTCTGAGGTTACCCAGAGGAGGTGTGAAATGCCTCAGCCCTGGACCCATTCCAGGTAAGGCTGTCTGGGGCTCTGAGCACTCTGCTCCAGTTGCAGATACCTCACTGCAGAGAGGGGGAGGGGGTGGACTAAATGACCTTGAAAGGTCCCTTCCAGCCCAAACCATTCTAGGACTTGCCCCTCTCTGTGTATTTGGACCACCCCCATTTGGCTCAGCGTTAAGCTGGCCTCTGCACAAGTGAGCACCCACTGGAGGCAGATGCACTTGGACTTCAAGCACAAAGAGGTTGGCACACCTGTAGTCATCATCTTCTCTTCCAGACATCTCAGCCCAGGCTGCCACACGTCACCTGCCCTGCTCATTCTGACCCATGGCTCTCCAAGCTGATCAGCTCTTCACTGGGGTCCCACTAAGATCAGCCGTACCCCAAAATCAGAAGTCCTACAACCAGGATTTCTCCAACACAGAACAAACATCCCAGTAAATTTAAGCTTCCTAGCATGGAATACTGAGAGCAGAATTCCATGTTTCCAACTTTTTCCCCTAAAATTTAGAGCCTATTTCCCTGAATCCCAGCATGGTAGGGATTGGAAAGGACCTCTGGAGATCATCCAGTCCAACCCCACTGCTGAAGCAGGGTCACCCACAGCAGGTTGCTCAGGATCTCAATGTCCAGGCTGATTTGGAACCTCTCCAGAGGAGACTCCACAACCTCTCTGGGCAACCTGTTTCAGGGCTCTGTCACCCTCCAAGTAAAGAGGTTTTTGCCTTGTCTTTCCTTGGATTTACTTCTATCTAGCTAAGGAATTGCAGCAGACACTTCTGTACAAAGTTGGTTTCCTAAACAACTGGAAGAGGCAATTAAAAGCAATTGTCCTAAATAAAGAGCTGAGACACTTCTTTAAAGCTGTGTATTATCATAGAATGGTCTGGGTTGGAAGGGACCTCCAAAGCTCATCCAGTCCAATCCCCTCTGCACTCAGCAGGGACATCCCCAACTAGATCAGGTTGCCCACAGCCCTCTCCAGCCTCACCTTCAATAGCTCCAGGGATGGGACCTCAACCACCTCCCCGGGCAACCTGTGCCAGTGTTCCACCACCCTCCTGGGGCAGAACTTCTTCCTCACATCCAATCTAAATCTGCTCTGCTCTCCTTTGAAGCCATTGCCCCTCCTCCTGTCCCTGCAGGGTTTGCAAACAGTCTCTCTGCAGCCTTCTTGGAGCCTCCTTCAGGTCCTGGCAGGCTGCTCTGAGGTCTCCCTGGAGCCTTCTCTTCTCCAGGCTGAACACCCCCAGCTCCCTCAGCCTGGCCTCACAGCAGAGCTGCTCCAAGCCCTGAGCATTTCCCTGGCCCTCCTCTGGAGCCTCTCCATCAGCTCCATGTCCTTCCTGTGCTGAGGGCTCCAGAGCTGCACACAGCACTGCAGCTGAGGTCTCCCCAGAGCAGAGCCAAGTGGCAGAATCACCTCTCTGGCTCTGCTGCCAACACTGCTTTGGCTGCAGCCCAGGCTGCCCTTGGCCTTCTGTGCTGCAAGCTCACCCTGCCTGCTCCTGGCCAGCTTCTCCCCCACCAGCACCCCCAAGGCCTTTTCCTCAGGGCTGCTTTCTCTCCCCTCCTCCCCCAGTCTGGATTGACAGTGAGGATTGTTCCAGATTGTCATCTTTGTGCCATGCTAGGGTAAAAACTGATGCTCCATAGTCTCCAATCTGCTACCCAGAGAACATCCTGTATCTTCTAGCAGAGGCTGTTGGCATGACCAGCCAAGCCTGCACCCAGACAACCCTTGAGCATAACCTAATTGAGTTTCTCCTGCACATGCTGCTTCTCCTCAGCCAAGTGATCTCAGAGTAGGACTTTGAAGGGTTGAGTCATTCATCACTGTTCAGCTCAACTTAAAAAGATCTTCTCACTGTCTTCCCTTTTGAGAGGTTAATAGAGAAGCATGAGCAAAAATCTGCCTCCAGAAGCTTTCAAGTATGCATCAGTGATGTCAAAAAGAGGGAAAAGGCAAGGTCTTAGGCTTGACTTTAGAAAGAAGTTCTTCACAGAGAGGGATTGCCCATTGGAATGGGCTGCCCAGGGAGGTGGTGGGGTTGATATCCCAGAAGGTGGTTAAGAGAAGCCTGGATGAGGCACTTAGTGCCATGGTCTGGTTGATTAGATAGGGTTGGGTGATTGGTTGGACTTGATGATATTGGAGGTCTCTTCCAACCTGGCTGATTCTGTGATTCTCTCTTGTATTGAGAAATAAGCTACTAAAATAATCCTGCTCAGCTGAGACAGCACAGTAGTCTTACAAGGTCAGGAGAGGGAGAAGTGAGTGAAAAGAGTCCAAAAGTACCAGAATCAGAGATGGTTTGGGTTGAAAGGGACATTTAAAGGCCACTGAGTCCATCCCTCCTGCAGGCTGCAGGGACATCTGCAAACAGAGGAGGTTGCTCCCAGCCCCAACCAACCTGAGCTGGAATGGTTCCAGGGTTGGAGCATCCAGCACCCTTTCTGCTCAAGGTAGAACAGGCTCTTACCACCCTCAGAATCAAACAGTTCTTTTTTCTCTCTAGTCTGAATTTCCCTCTTTTAGTTCCAAACCATCACTCTTTGTCCTGTCACAACAGGCCCTGCTCAGAAGTCAGTCCCCTCTTTCTTGGAGGCCCTCTTTAAGTACAAAAGGCTGCAAGAAGCTCTCACCAATGCACCTGCTGATTCTGCAACTCAAAGACCTCCTCCCTCCACACCAGAGATACTCTTTGGAAGACCATCCCTTGCAAATTTTTCCTTTCAGCTCCATGTTTAGAGTCCTTTCCTGATCCCACATCCCTCTCTTTTCATAGATTTCACAGTCCCACAGTGCGTTAGAGGTTGGAAGGGACCTCCAAATATCATCCAGCCCAACCTCCCTGCCAAAGCAGCAGAGCAGGGCAGAGCAGAGGGGGAGCAGAACTTCCCTAGCCCTGCTGGCCACACCTTTCCTGGCATCCATTGCTTTCTTGCCATGCTCTATAGTTTCATCCACTCCAGACAAAGTGATTTTAAGAGGTCCAGGTGACATTTGTACAATTAACTTGATACTCTCCTCTGTTGGGTGGTCAGTCTTGTGTTGACAAGCTTCCTGTTCCCCATATGTCCACTGATAGGAGAAGGGGAAATGGATTGAAGTTGAAGGAGAACAGGTTTAGATTGGATCTTCAGAAGAAATTCTTCCCCATGAGGCTGGTAAGGCTCTGGAATGGATTGTCCAGAGAGGTTGTGGATGCCCCCTCCCTGGAGATGTTCAAGGCCAGGTTGGATGGGAGCCTTGATTAACCTGAAAGGTGTCCCTGGCCATGGCAGGGAGGTTGGATGAGATGATCTCTTAGGTCTCTTCCAGCCTAGGCCATTCTTTGATTCATACAAGCACAGAGACCTCACTCCCCAAGCCCCTCTGAAACCTCCAAGACTCCTTCAGCAAGTTGCAACCATCCAACTTTGCCAGATCAGACCACAGAATCACAGAATTACTGAGGCTGGAACTGACCTCTGAGATCATCAAGTTCACCACCACATGGACCAGACCATGGCACTGACCACCACATCCAATCTTTCCTTAAACACCTCCAGGAATGGTAACTCCACCACCTCCCTGGGCAGTCCATTCCAGTCTCTAATTCCCTTTCCATGAGGAAGTGCTTCCTAACATCCAACCTAAACCTCCCCTGGTGCAGCTTCAGGCCATGCCCTCTCATCTGGTCACAAGTTAGAATCATAGAATCATAGAATCCTAGAATCAGTCAGGGTTGGAAGGGACCACAAGGCTCAGCCAGTTCCAACCCCCCTGCCATGGCCAGGGACACCTCACACTACAGCAGGCTGCCCACAGCCTCATCCAGCCTGGCTGCAAACACCTCCAGGGATGGAGCCTCAACCACCTCCCTGCACAACCCATTCCAGGCTCTCACCACTCTCATGGGGAAGAACTTCTTCCTCACCTCCACTCTGAATCTCCCCACTTCCAGCTTTATTCCATTCCCCCCAGTCCTCTCACTACCTGATATCCTAAAAAGTCCCTCCCCAGCTTTCTTGGAGCCCCCTTCAGATCCTGGAAGGCCACAAGAAGGTCACCTCAGAGCCTTCTCTTCTCCAGACTGAACAGTCCCAACTCTCTCAGTCTGTCCTCATAGGAGAGGTGCTCCAGCCCTCTGCTCATCCTGGTGGCCCTTCTCTGGACACCTTCCAGCATGTCCATATCCCTCTTGGAACAGAGGCTCCAGAACTGGATGCAGTACTCCAGGTGGGGTCTCAGCAGAGCTGAGCAGAGGGGGAGAATCCCCTCCCTTGCCCTGCTGGCCACACTTCTCCTGCTGCAGCCCAGGCTCTGCTTGGCTCTCTGGGCTGCAAGTGCACATTGACAGCTCCTGCTGAGCTTCTCATCCCCCAGCACCCCCAAGTCCCTCTCCTCAGGGCTGCTCTCCAGCCCGTCCCTGCCCAGCCTGCATTTGTGCTTGGCATTGCCTGCACCCAGCTGCAGGACCCTGCCCTTGGTCTTGTTGATCCTCCTGAGCTTGGCTGGTGCCCAGCTCTGCAGCCTGTCAAGGTGCCTGGGAGAAGAGCCTGACCCCCACCTTACTGCAACTTCCCTTCAGGTAGTTGTAGAGTGTGATAAGGTCCCCCCTGAGCCTCCTCTTCTCCAGGCTACACCACCCCAGCTCCCTCAGCCTCTCCTCATCAGACTTTCCCTCCAGTTGCTCGTTGCTCTCCTCTGGTCCTGTTCCAGCACCTCAATACCTTTCTTGCAGTGAGGGGTCCAGAGCTGCACAAAGTGCTCCAGGTCAGGTCTCACCAGTGCTGAGTACAGGGCAGAATTCCATCCCTAGTGCTGCTGGCCACACTATTCCTGACACAAGCCAAGATGCCAGCTGGGCAGACCACAGGTGACAAGGGACACCCTTGACCCCTCTGAGCACAGCAATGGATTGCTTCACTCTCACAGCTCTCCTGTGTGGCATGCAAGAGAACTTCTCAAATGGCAGCCACATATCTAAGTAGGAGGAAGGTGGTGGATTTCCTCTGTGGGTGCTGGTTTGGGGGTGGCATCCCAAGGAGGGACACATTCATCTTTAGATATTGCTGCTATAATTAACCTTGGACACAAACAGCAGCTGCACAAGGGGGTGGGGGTGGAGATATCCACTCCAGAACACAACAGCTGGACTCATCACTAGCACAGGGTCATCCAACAGCCTCCATTTGGCATCTCTGACCTTGACTCCCTGCCAAATGTGCAGCTGGCCAAAGCCAGTATCTACATTTTCTGCCACAGCACATCCCTCAGCAGGAGGAGCCCAGCCCCTCTGCCCTGCAGCTTCCTTTCTGCAGGAGCTCAGGATCATAGAATCCTAGAATGAGTCAGGGTTGGAAGGGACCACAAGGAGCAGCCAGTTCCAATCCCCCTGCCATGGCCAAGGACACCTCACACTACAGCAGGCTGGCCAGAAGATGACCAAAGCCTAACAACACATGAATCACTTCACTGAGGATCACAGAATGGTTTGGATTGGAAGGGACCTCCAAATCTCATCCAGTCCAACCCCCTCTGCACTCAGCAGGGACATCCCCAACTAGATCAGGTTGCCCACAGCCCTGTCCAGCCTCACCTTCAATAGCTCCAGGGATGGGACCTCAACCACCTCCCTGGACAACCTGTGCCAGTGTTCCACCACCCTCCTGGGGCAGAACTTCTTCCTCACATCCAATCTAAATCTGCTCTGCTCTCCTTTGAAGCCATTGCCTCTCCTCCTGTCCCTGCAGGCCTTTGCAAACAGTCTCTCTGCAGCCTTCTTGGAGCCTCCTTCAGGTCCTGGCAGGCTGCTCTGAGGTCTCCCTGGAGCCTTCTCTTCTCCAGGCTGAACACCCCCAGCTCCCTCAGCCTGGCCTCACAGCAGAGCTGCTCCAAGCCCTGAGCATTCTCCTGGCCCTCCTCTGGAGCCTCTCCATCAGCTCCATGTCCTTCCTGTGCTGAGGGCTCCAGAGCTGCACACAGCACTGCAGCTGAGGTCTCCCCAGAGCAGAGCAGAGGGGCAGGATCCCCTCTCTCCCCTGCTGGCCACACTGCTTTGGCTGCAGCCCAGGCTGCCCTTGGCTTTCTGGGCTGCAAGTGCCCACTGCTGGCCCATATCCAGCTTCTCATCCACCAGGATTCCTGAGTCCTTTTCCACAGGGTTGCTTTCACCCTCCCAACTTCACTGCAGCCTTATAAAGAAGAAAAGTCCCAAAGCTGCCTCAGAAACCATTCCAGCAGCTCATTGCTTTTTGTTTGCTCTATTAAGCACTTACATCCAACATTACCTCTGGAAAACACTTCAGTCAGTGGTAACCTTTACCCCAAGGGCTCCAGCAGTCATTTCAGCCTCTTCTAGCTCTCACATAGCTTTGAACATTGGTTGCAAGTGTTGAAAATCCCAAATTTAATTTGTTTTCAAGCCACAGAGGCCCTGAACTAATAAGAACTTGAGTGCTGGCCTCTGATGAAGCAGCTTTAGAGCTAACTGCTCATAACCCAGTTAATGTGTAAACACCAGCAGATGCTTCCAAAATTCCCCCTCCAGTGTCCACTGCTGCTGCTGGGAGCCATGTACAAAGCCAAGACAGAGCAACACCTTTAAGAAGAGTACCTTAAGCACTATTCTCATTTGCAGACAAGTCAGAGGGAGTGAAGGGAGGAGAAGACAACAGGTTTTCATCTCCAGAGATGTCCTGCAGTGCCTCAGAAATCCTCAACAAGCAGAATCAGAGAATTGTCAGGGTTGGAAGGGACCTCAAGGATCAGCCAGTTCCAATCCCCCTGCCATGGACAGGGACAGCTCACACTAGAGCAGGATGCTCACAGCCACATCCAGCCTGGCTGCAAACACCTCCAGGGCTGAGGTTTCACAAAGGTGAGAGTCAGGTAGCCCTGAAAACAGAACCTACCCACAGTAATAAACTGCAAAAGCCAAGTGGCCTCTTCTTCCCCTCCTGATTCAAGAAGCAATGCTCAGAGACAAAGGAATCCCACTTCTGGGCTGGCTCTCTTATTTTTCTACCTCTGCTGTCATTTTCACCTCCTCCCAGCTTCATTTCATTTGCACAGGTGTCTGGATTTCTGTGCACACCAATCAGGTCCCTGCGCTTTGCTACAGCCTGAATCTTGCAGTCATTTTGGTTGGAAAAGATCTTTAAGGTGACTGAATCCAACCATTATCCAACTCTACCACAGCTAGTGCCAAACCACATCCCTCAGCACCACATTTCTCCATATTTGAAACACCTCCAGGAATGGGGATTCAAGCACCTCCCTGGGAAGCCTGTTTTGGCTTTCAGCAGGCTGGGCAGGGAGTGGCTGGAGAGCAGCCCTGAGGAGAGGGACTTGGGGGTGCTGGGGGATGAGAAGCTCAGCAGGAGCTGTTAATGTGCACTTGCAGCCCAGAGAGCCAAGCAGAGCCTGGGCTGCAGCAAGAGAAGTGTGGCCAGCAGGGCCAGGGAGGGGAGTCTCCCCCTCTGCTCAGCTCTGCTGAGACCCCACCTGGAGTACTGCATCCAGTTCTGGAGCCTCTGTTCCAAGAGGGCTATGGACATGCTGGAAGGTGTCCAGAGAAGGTCACCAGGATGAGCAGAGGGCTGGAGCACCTCTCCTATGAGAACAGACTGAGAGAGGCTCTGAGGTGACCTTCTTGTGGCCTTCCAGGATCTGAAGGGGGCTCCAAGAAAGCTGGGAAGGGACTTTTGAGGGTGTCAGGGAGTGACAGGACTGGGGGGAATGGAATAAAGCTGGAAGTGGGGAGATTCAGGCTGGAGGTGAGGAAGAAGTTCTTCCCCATGAGAGTGGTGAGAGCCTGGAATGGGTTGTGCAGGGAGGTGGTTGAGGCTCCATCCCTGGAGGTGTTTGCAGCCAGGCTGGATGAGGCTCTGGGCAGCCTGCTGTAGTGTGAGGTGTCCCTGGCCATGGCAGGGGGTTGGAACTGGCTGAGCCTTGTGTTCTCTTTCAACCCTGATTTACTCTGTTGCAAACCCAAATACCTTAAAGCCTCCTGACAGGTCAGTGAAGCCAGGGTCTAAAATGTGCCCAGCATCAGCAGAGATGAGATGAGTGTTCCTTCTTGCCTTGGGTGCATCACACAAAGCCCTTCAGCAATGATCCAAAGATCAAACAACCAAACAGCAGCCTCCTGACTTCTTTCACGCTGAAACACAACTAACTGGGTGCAAAACACTCAGCAAAAAGGAAGATCACAGGCTCACAGTAGATCAGAGGTTGGAAGGGACCTCCAGAGATCATCAGGTCCAACCCCCCTGCCAGAGCAGCAGCACCCAGGGGAGTCTGCACAGGAATGCATCCAGCTGGGGTTGGAAAGGCTCCAGAGAAGGAGACTCCACAACCTCCCTGGGCAGCCTGCTCCAGGGCTCTGTCACCCTCACACCAAGGAAGTTTCTCCTCCTGTTGAGCTGAAACCTTCTCTGTTCAAGTTTGTCTCCATTGCTCCTTGGCTTATCACTGTGCAGCACCCACAAGAGCCTGGCCCCCTCCCCTTGACACCCACCCCTCACACATTGAGAGACATTGATCAGATCCCCTCTCAGCCTTCTCTTCTCCACACTAAACAGCCCCAGGCCTCTCAGCCTCTCTTCCCAGGGGAGATGCTCAAGTCCCCTAAGCATCCTCCTGCCTCTCCCTTGGACTCTCTCCAGCAGCTCTCTGTCTCTCTGGAACTGGGGAGCCCCAACCTGGACACAGGATTGCAGCTGTGCTCTCAGCAGGGCAGAGTAGAGAGGTACTGAAGGAAAATCAGAACCAAGGCACAACTGCAGGAAGCCTCAGCCACAGCTTCTTCACTCCCAGACCTCAATCTATCTAGCAGACAGCCCAAGTGCCAGGGATTTCCAACTGAAATGTTAATGAGGACAGGCTCCCCTAATCAGGCACTCTGCAATTCAGCCTGGACCACTCCTGTTTCACCAGAGAGACAAGGAATGTAATCAGAGCATCCCATTCCCCAAGGCTGGAGCAGGTTCACAAGCCAGTCTCAAGATGCCTTTGTCTTCAAGAAGCATCTGCCTCCCTGTTATGGATTTAAGAAACTGAGATGTCTTAAACCATAGAGTATAGACCTCCAGAGGCTAGATAGGTCCAGGGGTGGACCAGAAAGTGTAATCTTTTCTTATTTCATTCCCAGAATGCCTGCATCTCCCCCTTATCCTCTTCTTCTCCCTCATTCTCTTCCTTCATGGCATGGACCTTGAGCATCTTCCCTCTAAAGAGAAACTGAGATCCTTAGGGCTGTTTAGTCTTGAGCAGACTGAGAGGGGATCTGATAATATGAATAAATATCTGAGGGGTGGGTGTCAAGGGGAGGGGGCCAGGCTCTTTTGGGTGCTGCACTGTAATAAGACAAGAAACAACAAGCTTGAACATAGAAGATTTCACCTCAATATGAGGAGAAATTTCTTCACAGTGAGGTTGATGGTGCCCTGGAGCAGGCTGTCCAGAGAGGTTGTGGAGTCTCCTTCTCTGGAGCCTTTCAAAACCCACCTGGATGCACTCCTGTGCAGACTACCCTGGGTGATGCTGCTTTGGCTGGGTGGTTGGATTCAAAGATCTCTGGAGGTCCCTTCCAACCTGTAATGTGCTGTGAGATTCGACTTGGGGGTGCTGGTGGGGGAGAAGCTGGCCAGGAGCAGGCAGGGTGAGCTTGCAGCACAGAAGGCCAAGGGCAGCCTGGGCTGCAGCCAAAGCAGTGTTGGCAGCAGAGCCAGAGAGGTGATTCTGCCACTTGGCTCTGCTCTGGGGAGACCTCAGCTGCAGTGCTGTGTGCAGCTCTGGAGCCCTCAGCACAGGAAGGACATGGAGCTGATGGAGAGGCTCCAGAGGAGGGCCAGGGAAATGCTCAGGGCTTGGAGCAGCTCTGCTGTGAGGCCAGGCTGAGGGAGCTGGGGGTGTTCAGCCTGGAGAAGAGAAGGCTCCAGGGAGACCTCAGAGCAGCCTGCCAGGACCTGAAGGAGGCTCCAAGAAGGCTGCAGAGAGACTGTTTGCAAAGGCCTGCAGGGACAGGAGGAGAGGCAATGGCTTCAAAGGAGAGCAGAGCAGATTTAGATTGGATGTGAGGAAGAAGTTCTGCCCCAGGAGGGTGGTGGAACACTGGCACAGGTTGCCCAGGGAGGTGTTTTTGGCCCCATCCCTGGAGCTATTGAAGGTGAGGCTGGGCAGGGTTCTGAGCAACCTGATCTAGTTGGGGATGTCCCTGCTGAGTGCAGGGGGCTTGGACTGGATGAGCTTTGAAGGTCCCTTCCAACCCAGACCATTCTATATTTCTATGATCACTCTTCCCCAGCTGTAAGTGTTGAGATGCCCTTGCAGGGGTCTGCTTTTAAGGAACACTATCAGCATGGGAAGGATTGGTTTCCTAGAGCAGTTGGGGGAAATAGTTTTTACTGGAATATTGGAGAAGCTTCTTGGCAAGGAATAACTTAGAGTACTTTATCCTGTCTGCTCCACAAAGAACTTTATGCATGGATCCCTCTATTTGAGCACAGAAACACAGCTCCAGTGACAGCATCTGCCCAGAGATGAAGGCATCATGCCTGGAGAACTGCTCCAGGACATGATTTAGTGGCCAGGATGGTGCTGGCTTGATGGTTGGATTTGATGACCTCAGAGGTCTTTTTCCTGCCTTTCATGATTCTGCATTGCAGAAGACTGTATCCCATCTGCCACTTTAGTGCCTGTTACACACCAGTGTCCTCCTGCAGCTACTCCACTCTCCAGGAGCCTCTGAAGAGCCTTTCCAGTGCCTCTTTGCATTGCTGTCACATTCAGAGACAGAAAACAAGGTCACTTCTTCCTGCCTCTTCATCTCCTCTACTTGGCTTTATGCATGCTAAGAACGTTTTAAACACTTCCATCACAACACCCCAGGAGGAAAAAGGTTTGTTTGGCCATGAACTGCAGGAGGACACAGAAAGAATCCAATGAACTCATCTGCAAACACCCATGAGAGAGATTCTACCCAAAAGGCTAGAAAAGGAGAGAGGAATCAATAGGTATTGATCACTGAGGGTTGGGCAGCTTGCATCCATTCCTAAGCTGTTTGCCACTCTCACCACTCACAACTTCAATCCCCTCTGCCCCAACATGGACCAAAGCAAATCCTTTTGGCCACTGCAACATCTGGTGACCAAGTACACCACGAGTTTTACACCATGAGGGTGGTGAGAGCCTGGCACAGGTTGCCCAGGGAGGTGGTGGAAGCCTCATCCCTGGAGGTTTTTAAGGCCAGGCTGGATGTGGCTCTGAGCAACCTGATCTGGTGCGAGGTGTCCCTGCCCATGGCAGGGGGGTTGGAACTGGCTGAGCCTTGAGGTCCCTTCCAACCCTGACAATTCTGTGATTCTCTGATGCTCTGTACTTAAGATCAAGTCCAACCATCAACCCTCCACCACCATGCCCACTCAACCATGTCCTCAAGTGTCATGTCTATAGGTTTTGTGAACACCTCCAGTGATCTTCTATGTTCTTCTGCCTTGGCTGTGAAGTTGATCTATGATTTCTTTTCTATCACCTGTCTTGCAAGTCTCTCTTGAGAAGGGACCTTGTAGGATTGCAGGTTCAACCTTCTCCTGCAAGTTGTGTCCAGGAGAAGCACTGCTGAGCTCCAAAGGGTGATCTCAAGGGCATCAGTGGCAGCTGGAGACATGCAAAGTTGTGCTAGTGGAGGTAAAACCTCCTTGTGTAGAGGTTTGAATGCTTTTCTCTTTTTGGTGGCTGCTATCTTGACCTGATCTAGTGTGAGGTGGCCCTGCCCATGGCAGGGGGGTTGGAACTAAATGATCCTCGAGGTCCCTTCCAACCCTAACAGTTCTATGATGCACAGAGACATTAACCAGCTCAGCACCACTCCAGCCCTTCCACACCTCTAATTTCAGAGCATAGAAAGCACTCAAAGCCACTTCACACAATCACAGGATGGTGGACAGTGGAAGGGACCTGCTCTGGGGCTCCCAACACAAGAAAGAGATGGACCTGCTGGAGCAGGTCCAGAGGGAGGCCACCAAGATGATCAGAAGGCTGGAGCTCCTCCTCTGGGAACAAAGGCTGAGTTGGGGCTGTTCAGCCTGGAGAAGAGAAGACTCCAGGGAGGCCTTAGAGCTGCATTTCAATATCTGAAGGGGACCTAGAGGAAGGCTGGGAGGGGCTGTTTAAAAAAGCAATAGGATGAGGTGCAATGGTTTGAAACTGGAGCAAGGTAGACTCAAGTTGGACATCAGGAGGAAGTTCTTCAGAATGAGAGTAGTGAAATACTGGCACAGGTTGCCCAGGGACGTGGTTGAGGCCCCATCCTTGGAGATACTCAAAGTCAAACCTGATGTGGCCCTGAGCAGCCTGATGTAGTTGGGGTTGTCCCTGCTCAGTGCAGGGAAATTGGACAAGATGACCTTTGAGGGCCCCTTCCAACCCAGTGCAATCTGTCCATCTACTCCAACCCCTCTACTAAACCAGGGACACCCAGAGCTGGTTGCCCAGGCATGTGCCCAGGTGGGCTTGCAGCCTAGTCCAGAAGCAGTGGAGATATGGACTCCCAGAGCTTGTCCTTGGACCTGAGAAGAACATCTCATCCAACAAGGCATGAAGCAGCAGCCAAGGACAACACCATGGTGAGCAGAGCATGAGGAGCAGGGGTTGCTGAGGAGGTCAGGGCAATGTTTCCATGCTTGGATGTGTCACAAAGCCTCCATCCTCCCTTGAGACCTTCAGGGTCAGCAGAAGGTCCACCTGCTGACCAACACCACCACATCACTCAATGCTGGCCAAGAACTTGGCCATTTTTTTCTCTGTTGACTTTGATTGGCTAAGGAGAAGAACTTGGAACAGAGTTTCCTCTAAATATCAACACTCTGATGACCTCAGAAGCTCTCTTCCAACCCAAACAACTCCATGCTTCTGTCATTCTTGGATGTCCTCAAGCTGATGTCCACAGCTTTGGGGGGAGTTGTGTTACTTCCTTTACCATTCTCTCTTTCTCCTGCTATTCCTTAGTGGATTAAAAGCCCTGAATGATGGTTATGATGATTTCCTCAGTTGCCTTCATGCCATCTCCTACTTGGTTTAATGCATTTGCAGAGAGCAGCTTGGCCCCATCCCAACAAAACTCCCACCACAAGACCAGTTAATAAAGTCTGAAGCCCTGGCAACTCCACTTTTCAACAGCTGCTGGTGAAAACTAATTGCAGCTTCAGAAATCCCTTCTGCCAACTGAATTTCCACTGCCCACAGCCACAAGCAGAGTCCAACTCAAAGGAAAGAGGGCAAAGCCATTTTTTGCTTCCACTGAAATCATAATAAAGAGAAGGAAAAAAAAAAAAAACAACCACCACCCACATCTGAAATTAATAATTCTTCCTCCAGCTCCAACTCAAAACAACTCAACATAGAAAATTCCTCCCAGATCTCTGCTTGCAGGCTCCTGCCACAAGCAAATGAAAGCCCTCACAGATTGATCTGCTGCCCATAAATGTTGTGGTTGATGATGGAAACAGTGAGAAGCTTTTCAGCAAGGAACTGGGGCTCAGAGCTGATGAAATTCAACCCAGAGAGAATATTCCCTGAGTTATAGAGGTTGGACTTGCTCAAAACCCTGTTTCAGGCAGCCAGAGAAAATGAGGAAGGCAAAAAAAAAAAAAAAAAAAAATCAGTGACTGTTTCCCAGGCTGGCTGGAATTTTTAAAGGGATATTGATGAAATTTAGAGTTGGAGCAAAGGTTTAAAAACAAGAGGAATAATGAATCAGAGAACTGTTTGGGTTAGAAAAGACCTCTAAGATAGAGTCCAACCTTCAGCCCAACCCCACCATGGCCATCAAACCCTGTCCCCAAGTGCCATGGCCACAGGTTTCTTGAACACCTCCAGGGATGGGGACTCCACCACCTCCCTGGGCAGCCTGTTCCAAGCCCTGACCACTCTTACAAAGAAATCTTTCCTCATCTCCAACCTAACCTTCCCCTGGCACAATTTCAGACCATTTTCTCCCATCCTATCACCTGATCCTAGAGAGAAAAGACCAACCCTAACCTGGCTCCAAAATCCTTTCAGGGAGCTGTAGACAGCAATGAGGTCTCCCCTCAGCCTCCTCTTCTCCAAACTAAACAACCCCAGCTCCCTCAGCTGCTCCTCACCCTTGTTCTCCAGACCTTTCCCCAGCTTTGCTGTGCTTCTCTGGTCATGCTGCATCTCCTCAATGTCATTCTTGGAGTGAGAGGTCCAAAACTGAACCCAGGATTTGAAGTGCAGCCTCACCTGTACGAAGTACAGAGGCACCATCACTTCTCTGCTCCTGCTGGCCACACCATTGCTGATCCAGGCCAGGCTGCTGGTGGCCTTCTTGGCCACCTGAGCACACTGCTGGCTCCTCTTCAGCCACTATCAGCCAGACCCCCAGGTCCTTTTCTGCTATGCAACCTTCCAGCCACTCTGCCCCCCATGCCTGGAGCATTGCTTGGGGTTGGTGACTCCAAGAGGTGGAGACTCCACCACCTCTCTGGGCAGCCTGCTCCAGTGGTCTACCACCCTCAAAGGAAAGAATTTCCTCCTCATGTTTAGGTGGAACTTGCTTTGTTCAAGTCTGTGCCAGTTATCCCTTGTCCTGTCACTGGGCACCACTGCCAAAAGCCTGGCCCCATCCTCCTGACACCCACCCTTGAAGTATTGATAAACATTGATAAGATCCCCCTTCAGTCTTCTCTTCTCCAGGCAAAAAAGCCCCAAGTCCCTCAACCTTTCTTCATAACAGAGATGTCCTGGTCCCTTAATCATCTCCATAGTCCTTTGCTGTACTCTTTTCAAGCAGTTCCCTGCCCTTCTTCAACTGGAGAGCCCAGAACTGGATATAATATTCCAGGTGATGCCCCACCAGGGCAGAGCAGATGGGAAGGAAAATCTCTCTTGACCTGCTGGCCACATTCTTGATGCACCCCAGAATGCCATTGGCCTTCCTGGCCACAGGGGCACATTGCTGGCTCATGGTCACCCTGTTGTCCACCAGGACTCCCAGATCTTTTTCCACAGAGCTGCTTTCCAGAAGCTCAGCTCCTCACCAGTGCTGGTGCTAGAGGGTTACTCCTCCCCAGGCTCAGGACTTGCCCATGTTGAACTTCATAAGGTTATTCTGCCCAACTCTCCAGCTTGCCCAGGTCAGAGAGAGGAAGTTTAATAAGGACAAGTGCAAGGTCCAACGTCTGGGGAGGAATAACATCAGGCACCAGGACAGGTTAGAGGCTGCCTTGCTGGAGAGCAGCTCCACAGAGAAAGACCTTGGAGTGCTGGTGGGCAGCAAGTTCTGCATGGGACAGCAATGTGCCCTTGTGGCCAAGAGAGCCAATGGCATCCTGGGGGGCAGCAAGAAAAGTGTGGGCAGCAGGGCTGGGGAGGTTCTGCTCCCCCTCTGCTCTGCTCTGCCCTGCTGAGAGCACAGCTGCAATCCTGTGTCCAGTTTGGGGCTCCCCAGTTCCAGAGAGACAGAGAGCTGCTGGAGAGAGTCCAAGGGAGAGGCAGGAGGATGCTTAGGGGACTTGAGCATCTCCCCTGGGAAGAGAGGCTGAGAGGCCTGGGGCTGTTCAGTGTGGAGAAGAGAAGGCTGAGAGGGGATCTGATCAATGTCTCTCAATGTGTGAGGGGTGGGTGTCAAGGGGAGGGGGCCAGGCTCTTTTGGGTGCTGCACAGTGATAAGCCAAGGAGCAATGGAGACAAACTTGAACAGAGAAGGTTTCAGCTCAACAGGAGGAGAAACTTCTTTCCAGTGAGGGTGACAGAGCCCTGGAGCAGGCTGCCCAGGGGGGTTGTGGAGTCTCCTTCTCTGGAGCCTTTCCAACCCCCCCTGGATGCATTCCTGTGCAGACTCCCCTGGGTGATGCTGCTCTGGCAGGGGGGCTTGGACCTGATGATCTCTGGAGGTCCCTTCCAACCTCTGATATGCTGTGAGACTGTGAAGAAGGGAGCACAGAACAGAAGGAGGATGATCTCTTGCCCCTCTCAAACACCCCTTGGTGGGCCCTTGCAGAGACAGGATGCTGGGCAAGATGACCTTTTGTCTGTCCTAGCTGGCAAGTTCTTTCTGCTTGCTCTTTGCTCCCCCAGACACTTCCCCATCAATGCACAGCCTCCTTCCAGCCCTCGTGATCAGATCCAGAGGGCAAAGCCCCAGCTGCTAACAAAAGCCTCTGAAGAGCCTAACACACAAAATGCTTCCTCCCCATCTTTGCAGGGAGCAACCCAGTGACCTGCAGGGCTATAATAAGAATGATTTAGAGCAGGGGTAAAACTGAAGTCTCTCTCTTTTCAAGGAGAAGAAAAAAAAAAAAAAAACAGAAATCAATAAGATCAGGGTCCTCCATGTGTCCAGCTGATGTGAATGGAGGCTGGACAGTGACATGTCAGATTTACCAGCATGAGGTTAGAGCTTGGCTTCCCAGAAACAAGGGTGGGCTTGTCTCTGTGCCTGCCAGACAACAGGACACTTTGTGCCAGGCAAAGAAGTTGTGTATTTATCTAATTCTTGCCATATGGAAGGGATTTACCTATTTTTGCCCTGCAAGAGATTGGAATGGGTTCAGTGCACTGCCAGAGGGAAAGCAGATGGAAGTCACAGGCAGCAGCAGCAGCAGCTGAGTGTCCAAAGCCAGCATCTGTCTGGAGAAGAGGCAGGCAGAAGCTTTGCTTGGAGGATTTATTTTATTTAGATATTCTTAGCTCTCAAGAGCTGCATGGAATGTGTCCAGGGAAGGGCCACCAGGATGAGCAGAGGGCTGGAGCTGCTCTCCTATGAGGACAGACTGAGAGAGTTGGGGCTGTTCAGTCTGGAGAAGAGAAGGCTCTGAGGTGACCTTCTTGTGGCCTTCCAGGATCTGAAGAGGGCTCCAAGAAAGCTGGGGAGGGACTTTTTAGGGTGTCAGGGAGTGATAGGACTGGGGGGAATGGATCCAAGCTGGAGGATGAGAGATTTAGATTAAATGTTGGGAACAAGTTCTTCCCCATGAGGATGGTGAGAGACTGGCACAGGTTGCCCAGGGAGGTGGTGCAGCCAGGCTGGAGGTGGCTGTGAGCAACCTGCTGTGGTGTGAGGTGTCCCTGGCCATGGCAAGGGGGTTGGAACTGGCTGAGCCTTGAGGTCCTTTCCAACCCTGAGAATTCTGTGATTCTATGTTAGAGGGGGGGAAAAAAAATATCAGCCATCATAGGAACAATGTAAGTGCTGGAGTCTGCTCATCACAACAGCCTAGAGTCTTAGATCACTGAATTGTCTGGGCTGGAAGAGACCTTGAAGATCTTCAAGTCCAACAGTTAACCCAGCACCCCTAAACCATGTCCCTCAGCACCACATCTACAGGTCTTTTAAATACCCCCAGGGATGGGGACTCCACCACTTCCCTGGGCAGCCTGCCCCAGAGCTTGAAAACCCTTTGGGGGAAGAAATTTTTCCCAATGTTCAACCTCAAGTTCCCCTGGTGCACCTTGAGTCTGCATCCTCTCATCCTACCATTTGTTACTTGGGAGAAGAGACTGACCCCAACCTGGCTCCAGGCACCTTTCAAGTAGTTATAGAAAGCCAGAAGCTCTCCCTTCAGCCTCCTTTTCTCCAGGCTGAGTTCTCTCAGCTGCCCCTCTCAAGATTTGTGCTCCAGACTCAGCTTCATTGCACTTTAATGCCCTTCCTGGAGTAAGAGACCCAAAACTGAACCCCATATTCAAGGAGTGGCCTCCCCAGTAGTGGAGTCACCTCCCTGGAAGTGTTTAAAATAAATCTGGATGAGGCATTCAGTGCCATGGTTTAGTTGAGTAGATGGTGCTGCGTGATGACCTTGAAGGTCTTTTCCAACCTGATTAATTCTGTGATTCTGTGAGTCATAGAATCCTAGAATCAGTCAGGGTTGGAAGGGACCACAAGGTTCATCCAGTTCCAACCCCCCTGCCATGGCCAGGGACACCTCACACTACAGCAGGCTGGCCAGAGCCTCATCCAGCCTGGCTGCAAACACCTCCAGGGATGGGGCCTCAACCACCTCCCTGCACAACCCATTCCAGGCTCTCACCACTCTCATGGGGAAGAACTTCTTCCTCACCTCCAGCCTGAATCTCCCCACTTCCAGCTTTATTCCATTCCCCCCAGTCCTCTCACTACCTGAGAGCCTAAAAAGTCCCTCCCCAGCTTTCTTGGAGCCCCCTTCAGATCCTGGAAGGCCACAAGAAGGTCACCTCAGAGCCTTCTCTTCTCCAGACTGCACAACCCCAACTCTTTCAGTCTGTCCTCAGAGCAGAGCAGCTCCAGCCCTCTGCTCATCCTGGTGGCCCTTCTCTGGACACCTTCCAGCATGTCCATAGCCCTCTTGGAACAGAGGCTCCAGAACTGGATGCAGTACTCCAGGTGGGGTCTCAGCAGAGCTGAGCAGAGGGGGAGAATCACCTCCCTTGCCCTGCTGGCCACACTTCTCCTGCTGCAGCCCAGGCTCTGCTTGGCTTTTTTGTCCAGGAGGGCAATCCTTTCCCTAGTGCTGCTGTCCACAACATCACCACACAAAGCCCAGATAAACGACCCTGGAGCACAACAGAGCAGCATTAAGGCAGCTTTCACTCTGTGGTGTGACATTTAACATCCATTTCTTGCTGAAGGAGCAGGAAAACAGCTTGGTCAGGCCCAAGAGCATCACTAATCAGTCATGACCACACCAATGCACATCGACCTCAAGAAGGAAAGCCACAAAATGTGATCCCCTTTTCCACCTATAGCTCAGCTAAAAGCTCCACCACCCCACCCCACTTTAACTTCAGGCTCCTGAGCTTGCTGGGAAAGGAAAACACCAAGGCACTAAAGGCACTGCTCACAGCAGTGTGGTTTGCTTGAGATCCGTGGTGGCTTTCAGCAGTTCCAAACCAGGTTTGCTCAGCAAACCCTGAAGCGAGGCGCAGCAGCCTGTGCTGCATTAAGAGGAAGCTGGAGGTGGTTTGGCTTGCCAGTAAACACAGCACTGCTGGTTGAAAATAAAATAATAATAATGTCAAACAGAAGAGACAGGAGGTTGCAAGAATGAAAGAGCAGCTTTGAGGTGAAAGCAGCAGTTTGGGAAAGTGGAAGAGCCAACGGATGCCCTCCACAGGTCCTCAAGCTGGTATCAGTCATAGAATCATAGAATCATAGAATCCTAGAATCAGTCAGGGTTGGAAGGGACCACAAGGCTCAGCCAGTTCCAACCCCCCTGCCATGGCCAGGGACACCTCACACTACAGCAGGCTGGCCAGAGCCTCATCCAGCCTGGCTGCAAACACCTCCAGGGATGGAGCCTCAACCACCTCCCTGCACAACCCATTCCAGGCTCTCACCACTCTCATGGGGAAGAACTTCTTCCTCACCTCCAGCCTGAATCTCCCCACTTCCAGCTTTATTCCATTCCCCCCAGTCCTGTCACTCCCTGAGAGCCTAAAAAGTCCCTCCCCAGCTTTCTTGGAGCCCCCTTCAGATCCTGGAAGGCCACAAGAAGGTCACCTCAGAGCCTTCTCTTCTCCAGACTGAACAGCCCCAACTCTCTCAGTCTGTCCTCATAGGAGATGAGATCAAGGCTGATCTCATCCAGGTCTTGCCCAACAACACCTCCAAGGAAAAGCATCACCCAAGCATCTCCCTCAGGTCAGGAAGGACAGGGAACTGCTTGAAAGAGTCCAGTGCAGAGCCACAGAAATGATTATGGGAGTGGAACATAGAATTGTTAGAGTTGGAATGGACCTCAAGGATCAGCCAATTCCAACCCCCCTGCCATAGGCAGGGACACTTTCCACTGGATCAGGTTCCTCACAGCCACCTCCAGCCTGGCTGCAAAAACCTCCAGGGATGAGGCTTCCACCACCTGCCTGGGAAACCTGTGCCAGTGTCTAACCATCCTCATGGGGAAGAATTTCCTCCTAACATCTTCCTTATGAGGAGAGGCTGAGGGAGCTGAGGGCTCTGGAGCTTGGAGAGGAGGAGCCTGAGGGGTGACCTCATTCATGGTTATGAAGATGTGCAGGGTGAGTGCCAAGAGGCTGGAGCCAGGCTCTGCCCAGTGATGCCCAATGCCAGCACAAGGAGCAATGGTGGAAGGTGAGGCATAGGAAGTTCCATGGAAACAGGAGGAAAACTTTTTCCTTGTGAGGGAGACAGAGCACTGGAAGAGTGCCCAGGGGGGTTGTGGAGTCTCCCTATCTGGAGATATTCCAAACCCACCTGGATGCATTCTTGTGTGATCTGCTCTAGGTGATGCTGCTCTGGCAGGGGGGATGGACTGGATGAGCTTTGGAGGTCCCTTCCAGCCCCTCACATTCTGTGATCATAATCAGCTCCTGGAGGAGATGAAAAGAGAATCTCTGTCTCTCCACTCTCCCTTTGCCAGCATCCAACTGACTTCATCCCATCGAGATGGTTGAGTTTTTAATCACTTTTGGGAATTTCAGCCCCAAAAGGGAGAGTTTTGCACAGGGTAAGGTTAAAAGCAGGAACCTTCTGCTAGTCACACTGAAGTCAAGAGTTATCACAGCATGGTCCCCACCCAGCAGCCCCAATGGATAAGGGAGAGAGGTAAGAGCTGCTCTCCTTAGAATCATAAAACAATTTGGGTTGGAAGGGACCTCAAAGCTCATCCAGTTCCAACCCCACCAGCCCAGGTTCCTCAAGGCCTCATCCAACCTGGCCTTGATCACCTCTGGGGAGAGGACATCCACCACCTCCCTGGGCAGCCTATTCCAGTGTCTCTCCACCCTCAGTCTAAAGAATTTCTTCCTAATCTCCAGGCTCAATCTCCTCTCTTCCAGTTTCCTGTTGTCCTATCACTCCAAGCCCTCTCAAAAGTCCCTCCCCAGCTCTCCTGTAGCCCCCTTCACATACTGGAAGGCTGCTCTAAGGTCTCCCTGGAGCCTTCTCCAGGCTGAACAATCCCAACTCCCCCAGCCTGTCCCCATAGGAGAGGGTCTCCAGCCCTCTAATCACCCTCATGGCCTCTTCTGGACCCACTCTTAACAGTTCAATGTTCTTCTCATGTTGGGGGCCCCAGAACTGGAGCAGGAGGCATCTCTAGCACATGTGATGTCAGCAACAACCCCAGCTTGATTTGATGCCAACTGGTCCTGCTTTTTGTCAGCCAAAAGCAAACTCCAACTTTGCAACAGCGTGAGCC
>NC_072010.1:835091-953777 GCF_027791375.1 Indicator indicator | reverse complement strand
CCCTCGCCCTTCCCCCACCTCTTGCAGCGCAGCAGCAGCGTTCCAGGCTTCTAAGGCAATGGGATGTAAAAGGAAACCATTGGTTCTGGAGCCAGCTGTGGGAACAGAACGGCTCCTACACGCCAGCCCTTGCTTGGAGAGAGGTCCTCCTCCAACCAGTCTTCTGCTCCCAGCTCGGAGTTGGGTCAAGGGGGGAGCAGCAGGGCAGGCTCAGGCTGTGCATGTGAGTTTGTGCACATGTGTGTGTGTGTGTGCATGTGTGCGTGCGTGTGTGTGTACATGTGTGTGCATGTGTGTGTGGTGTGTGCACACATGTGTGTGCATGCATGTGTGTGTGTGCTTGTGTGTGTGTGCATGTGTGTGTGTACATGTGTGCATGCGTGTGCATGTGTGTGTGCATGCGTGCATGCGTGTGTACACATGTATATGCATGTGTGTGCATGTGTGTGTGTGCATGTGTATGTGTGCATGTGTGTGTGTGTGCATGTGTGTGCATATGTGTGTGTGCATGTGAGTTTGTTCACATGTGTGTGTGCACGTGTGTGTGTGCATTTGTATTTCTGCACATATGTGTGTGTGCATGTGTGTGTGCATGTGTGTGCATGTGTGTTTCTGCACATGTGTGTGCATGTGTGTTTGTGCACAGGTGTGTGTGTGCATGTGTGTGTGCAGATGTGTGTGTGTGCATGTGTGTTTGTGCACGAGTGTGTGCATGTGTGTGCATATGTGTGTGCATATGTGTGTTCACATGAGTGTGTGCACGTGTGTGCATGTGTGTTTGTGCACGTGTGTGTGCATGTGTGTTTGTGCAAGTGTGTGTGCATGTGTTTGTGCACATGTGTGTGTGTGTGCATGTGTGCCCCATGTCCGTTTGTGTGTGGGCACACACTTGAGCCAGCTGCCTGCCTCTCTGCTGGCCCTCAAGGGGGCTTGCTGCTTGGAAATCAAGTCCCCAGCCAAAGCCAAACTGAAAAGCTCTGGGGACTGTGTTGGGGTTTGTGGGGAGGGGGATGAATGCAGGACAGGGCTGGGGGCTGGGGGGTTTGCTGCCTCCTGCCCCACTGTGTCCAGATTGGGGCTCCCCAGGTCAAGAGACAGAGAGCTGCTGGAGAGAGTCCAAGGGAGAGGCAGGAGGATGCTTAGGGGACTTGAGCATCTCCCCTGGGAAGAGAGGCTGAGAGGCCTGGGGCTGTTTAGTGTGGAGAAGAGAAGGCTGAGAGGGGATCTGATCAATGTCTCTCAATGTGTGAGGGGTGGGTGTCAAGGGGAGGGGGCCAGGCTCTTGTGGGTGCTGCACAGTGATAAGCCAAGGAGCAATGGAGACAAACTTGAACAGAGAAGGTTTCAGCTCAACAGGAGGAGAAACTTCTTTGGTGTGAGGGTGACAGAGCCCTGGAGCAGGCTGCCCAGGGGGGTTGTGGAGTCTCCTTCTCTGGAGCCTTTCCAACCCCAGCTGGATGCATTCCTGTGCAGACTCCCCTGGGTGCTGCTGCTCTGGCAGGGGGGTTGGACCTGATGATCTCTGGAGGTCCCTTCCAACCTCTGAGGTACTGTGGGACTGTGAGACTGTCATAATCATCTTGGGCACCACAAGGCTGATGTGGGCTTGATGCAAAGAAATCCTCCTTGGAGATGAGGTTTCAGAGAAGGACTAGGGACCAGAGAATCACAGAATCATGAACTGGGTTTGGGTTGGAAGGGACCTTTCTAGGTCCTTTAGTCCACCCCACCTGCAGTGCCCAGGGACATCAACAGGTTGCTTAAAGCCCTGTCCAACCCAACTGGGAACGTTGCCAGGGATGAGGCATCTCCCACCTCTCTGGGCAAGATGGCACAGGGCCTCACCACCCTCAGTGTCAAAAATTTCTTCCATCTTGTCTCAGTCTCCCTCTTTGAGTTGCAAACCATCACTAGACTTCAGGATGCTTGAGGAAGGAGTCTGAAGGCAGGAAAAGAGGAGTGGGGGAGATGATTCTGAGGGAAGACAAGGCTGGGCTCAGCACCACTCCTTCCCCAGCAGCAGGCAGAGATCCAGCAGGAGCAAGCAGAATGTGCATTCCTCATGGCCCATGTGCTGGGGCTGTGGAAGCAAAGGGGATGCTTAGCAAAGATCTTGGCAGCCTCTTTGTCTTTTCCACTCTTAACAGAGGCAGCAGAAAAGCTGCCCAGAGAGAAGCAACAGGAGAAGAAGCTTGGAATCCTTTTGGGTGGGAGAGACCTTTAAGATCATCAAGTCCAACAATTAAGCCCAGCACTGCTAGGTCATCATCAAGGCTTCATCCTTCCTGGGGTGCAGGGACCACAGAATTTTGGTTGCCTCAGCCCTGGTGACCTTTCTTGTGCTGAAAAGAGGCTGGCCCCAACTTCTTGATCAGCATTGAGAAGATGCCCTCTGGAGCTGCTCTTCTGCAGGCTCTCAGCCCCAGGGCTCTCAGCCTTTGCTCCTCTCAGAGCTGCTCCTGGCCCTGCAGCATCTCCCCAGCCTCCCCTGGACCCTCTCCAGTAGTTCTCTGCCTCTCTTGAAGTGGGGAGCCCAGAACTGTACCCAGGACTCCATATGTGGCCTGACTAGGACAGAGCAGAGGGGAAGGAGAGCCTCCTGTGACTTGCTGGTCACACTCTTCTTGATGCTCCCCAGGAGACCTTTGGCCTTCTTGGCAACTGGATGTCCACCAGCACTAAGAGGTCCTTCTCCATGGAGCTGCTTTCCATCAGGACAACTCCTAATCTGTAGAGGGGACCCTGCTTTGGCAGGGGAGGGTTGGACTAAATGATCTCCAGAGGTCCATTCCATCCCCCTCCATCCTGTCATTCCATGATTCATTTTGGTCTTTCCAAGATTTTTTAGTGCTTTTTGTAACTTTAGTGCCACTTCTATGCACTTTGCAGTCCATAGCATGGTAGGGGTTGGAAGGGACCTCTGGAGATCATCTAGTCCAAGACTCCTGCTAAATCACACAGGAAAGCATCCAGGAGGGTTTGGAAAGTCTCCAGAGAAGGAGACTCCACAACCTTCCTGGGCAGCCTGCTCCAGGGCTCTGTCACCCTCACACTAAAGAAGTTTTTCCTTATCCATGACAGATCCCTGGTGTCACAAATAGAATCATAGAATTGTCAGGGTTGGAAGGGAGCCTCAAGGCTCAGCCAGTCCCAACCCCCCTGCCATGGCCAGGGACACCTCACACCACAGCAGGTTGCTCACAGCCACCTCCAGCCTGGCTGCAAAAACCTCCAGGGATGAGGCTTCCACCACCTCCCTGGGCAACCTGTGCCAGGCTCTCACCACCCTCATGGGGAAGAATTTCTTCCTAACATCCAATCTGAATCTCCTCACTTCTAGTTTTGCTCCATTCCCCCCCAGTCCTATCGCTCCCTGACACCCTCAAAAGTCCCTCCCCAGCTTTCCTGTAGCCCCCTTCAGATCCTGGAAGGCCACAAGAAGGTCTCCTGGGAACCTTCTCTTCTCCAGACTGTAAAACGCCAGCTCTCTCAGGCTGTCTTCCTCATGTTTACTACATTTAACCATGGATTCCTCTCTGCCTGAACCTTCCTACACCCCCAAATCTTGGTGCTCAACACAACTTCCCTCTGGCCCAGTGCATCAAACCCCCACACACTCTGCTTAACCTCCATTCCTGCCTGTTTAAACCATTCCAGCAGAGAACTGCAGGGTGCATTTCCTAGCTGCTCTGCAGGGTTTCATCCAGAACTTGGCAGGAGAGAGGTGGCAGGAAGGATTTCTGGAAGCTTCAAGGAGCCCACATGATGCAACCCCAGTGCATTCTTGCAGGGTGATGCCTGCTGGTGTAATAGAAACACAGCAACATAGAATCATGGAATCATAGAATCACAGAATGGTCTGGGTTGGAAGGGACCTCCAAAGCTCATCCAGTCCAAGCCCCTCTGCACTCAGCAGGGACATCCCCAACTAGATCAGGTTGCCCACAGCCCTCTCCAGCCTCACCTTCAATAGCTCCAGGGATGGGACCTCAACCACCTCCCTGGGCAACCTGTGCCAGTGTTCCACCACCCTCCTGGGGCAGAACTTCTTCCTCACATCCAATCTAAATCTGCTCTGCTCTCCTTTGAAGCCATTGCCTCTCCTCCTGTCCCTGCAGGCCTTTGCAAACAGTCTCTCTGCAGCCTTCTTGGAGCCTCCTTCAGGTCCTGGCAGGCTGCTCTGAGGTCTCCCTGGAGCCTTCTCTTCTCCAGGCTGAACACCCCCAGCTCCCTCAGCCTGGCCTCACAGCAGAGCTGCTCCAAGCCCTGAGCATTTTCCTGGCCCTCCTCTGGAGCCTCTCCATCAGCTCCATGTCCTTCCTGTGCTGAGGGCTCCAGAGCTGCACACAGCACTGCAGCTGAGGTCTCCCCAGAGCAGAGCCAAGTGGCAGAATCACCTCTCTGGCTCTGCTGCCAACACTGCTTTGGCTGCAGCCCAGGCTGCCCTTGGCCTTCTGTGCTGCAAGCTCACCCTGCCTGCTCCTGGCCAGCTTCTCCCCCACCAGCACCCCCAAGGCCTTTTCCTCAGGGCTGCTTTCTCTCCCCTCCTCCCCCAGTCTGGATTGACAGTGAGGATTGTTCCAGCCCAGGGGCAGATCCCTGCCCTTGCTCTTGTGGAACCTCAGGAGGTTCCCCTGGGATCACCTCTGCAGCCTGTCCAGCTCCCTCTGGATGCCATCCTGTCCCTCTGGTGTATCCACAGCACCACTCAGCTTGGTGCCATCTGCAGTTTGGCCACTGAATGGAGATGAACCCTGGGCTTTGTCTCTCTCTTGCATGGTTGCATAGACCAGAGGTTGCATTAATTCATAACAGGATGATGAAGATGTTAGATGGTCTTTTTATGGTTAAGAAAAGCATTTAAAGGTCTTTTCATAATTTTTTTTTGGTCCCAAATAGGTCCAGAAACTCCTGGAAGCATTTAGCTGTGGGAACAGTGAAAACCTCAGCAGACATCTGTGGCTGTGCTGCTGCAGTAAGAAGAGAAAAGATGGAAGCTGGAGCAGAGGAAGGTGCATAGCTCTTCCATGGGACGTGGCCACAGTGCTGCAGGGTTCAGCATCTGCAAGATGAGTCACAGCAGCCAGGATCTGACTCATCACAGAAGGGCTGCAGCTGCAGAGGGCTGAGCATGTCCTGAAGTTGGCCAAGGCTGACTGTGCTGGCTTGAGCCTTGGGGAAACTGAGGCACGGAGAGCAAGGCTGGGGTGAAAGCAGAGCCAGGTCTCCTGCACCACTGGTGTGTGCTGTTGGACTGGGTGACCTTTGGAGGTCCCTTCCAACCCAGACCATTCTATGATTCTATCTCCAGAGGTCCCTTCCAAAACCCTGATCATGCTGGGAGTCTGTGAATCCCACGCAGCCTCACAGCATCACAGAGCTTGGAAGGGACCTCCAGAGATCATCAGGTCCAAGCCCCCTGCCAGAGCAGCATCACCCAGGGGAGTCTGCACAGGAATGCATCCAGCTGGGGTTGGAAAGGCTCCAGAGAAGGAGACTCCACAACCCCCCTGGGCAGCCTGCTCCAGGGCTCTGTCACCCTCACACCAAAGAAGTTTCTCCTCCTGTTGAGCTGAAACCTTCTCTGTTCAAGTTTGTCTCCATTGCTCCTTGGCTTATCACTGTGCAGCACCCACAAGAGCCTGGCCCCCTCCCCTTGACACCCACCCCTCACACATTGAGAGACATTGATCAGATCCCCTCTCAGCCTTCTCTTCTCCACACTAAACAGCCCCAGGCCTCTCAGCCTCTCTTCCCAGGGGAGATGCTCAAGTCCCCTAAGCATCCTCCTGCCTCTCCCTTGGACTCTCTCCAGCAGCTCTCTGTCTCTCTGGAACTGGGGAGCCCCAAACTGGACACAGGATTGCAGCTGTGCTCTCAGCAGGGCAGAGCAGAGCAGAGGGGGAGCAGAACCTCCCCAGCCCTGCTGCCCACACTTTTCTTGCTGCCCCCCAGGATGCCATTGGCTCTCTTGGCCACAAGGGCACATTGCTGTCCCATGCAGAACTTGCTGCCCACCAGCACTCCAAGGTCTTTCTCTGTGGAGCTGCTCTCCAGCAGGGCAGCCTCTAACCTGTCCTGGTGCCTGCTGTTGTTCCTCCCCAGATGCAGGACCCTGCACTTGGCCTTATTGAACTTCCTGAGGTTTGCCTGCAGCCAGCTCTCAGCCTGTCCAGGTCATGTTGGATGCTGCACAGCCTGAGGGGTGTCAACCAACCCACCCCCCACCCCCCCAGTTTTGTGCACCATAAAGTGCAGGCAGTGTCCAAAAGGATGTTGGCAACAATTCCTGCCTTTGAGCTCCAGCTCCTTCCTGTTTCACTTACAGCTCTGTTGCTTTTCTGCTCCGACCTTGGAACAATTTCTTTCCTGCAAAGGAATTTTGAGGTGTGTGGAGGGATTTTTCCCAATCATGCTGGCCTCTTTGTTTTCTCTCTCCGAAAGGATGCTGAGTGGGAATCCCAGAGGCATCTCCTCATTCCCTGGGCACATAACTGCCTGAATCTGCTGGGATCCCAGGATGTCAGGCTGCCCTTTGCCAGCTGTACCTAAGCAGGGCAGAGCTCCTGTCCTTACTCAGGCTCAGATCTCATCCATCAGAGGTGGAGCTGCCGGCCAGGCAGGCTGCATGGTCCTTACAGGCACAGAGCAGCTCTCTCTATCCTTGTCTTCTGCTCAAGGTGGGGTCTGTCATAAAGCCCAGGCAGGAGCAGGCTCTTGCTTGGTGTTTCTGTATTCCCCAGCACCATGGGGAGGTGATTGATGATCCTTTTCCCATGTGGATGCCCAAATTGGGCTGGAAGCAAGGAGCTGTCTGCTGCCCACAGCAGGAGGAGATGCACAAACTGGCTCTCTGCACCTCCAGCCATGGGGCTGTCCTTAACCAGCACCATTCCTGCTCCTGGTGCTGTCCCTAACCAGCACCATTCCTGCTCTTGGTCCTGCCCTTAACCAGCACCATTCCTGCTCCTGGTGCTGTCCTTAACCAGCACCATTCCTGCTCCTGGTGCTGTCCCTAACCAGCACCATTCCTGCTCTTGGTCCTGCCCACAACCAGCACCATTCCTGCTCCTGGTGCTGTCCCTAACCAGCACCATTCCTGCTCCTGGTGCTGTCCTTAACCAGCACCATTCCTGCTCCTGGTGCTGTCCCTAACCAGCACCATTCCTGCTCTTGGTCCTGCCCACAACCAGCACCATTCCTGCTCCTGGTGCTGTCCCTAACCAGCACCATTCCTGCTCCTGGTGCTGTCCTTAACCAGCACCATTCCTGCTCCTGGTGCTGTCCACAACCAGCACCATTCCTGCTCCTGGTGCTGTCCATAACCAGCACCATTCCTGCTCTTGGTCCTGTCCACAACCAGAACCATTCCTGCTCTTGGTCCTGCCCACACCCAGCACCATTCCTGCTATTGGTCCTGCCCACAACCAGCACCATTCCTGCTCTTGGTCCTGTCCTTAACCAGCACCATTCCTGCTCTTGGTCCTGTCCTTAACCAGCACCATTCCTGCTCCTGATGCTGTCCTTAACCAGCACCATTCCTGCTCTTGGTGCTGTCCACAACCAGCACCATTCCTGCTCCTGGTGCTGTCCAGAACGAGCACCATTCCTGCTCTTGGTGCTGTCCTTAACCAGCACCATTCCTGCTCCTGGTGCTGTCCTTAACCAGCACCATTCCTGCTCCTGGTGCTGTCCACAACCAGCACCATTCCTGCTCTTGGTCCTGCCCACAACCAGCACCATTCCTGCTCTTGGCCCAACACACAGTGAAGGGAATCACAGAATTGTTTTGCTGGAAAGAGATCTTTAAGTTCATGGAGTCCAACCCTGAACCCAGCACTGCCAGGTCACCACTAAGCCATGGTCCTCAGCACCAATCCATTTGTCTCTTGGACATCTCCAGGGATGGGGACTCCACCACTGCCTTGGGCAGCCTCTTCCAGGCCTGGACAACCCTTTGGTGAAGAATTTCCTACTGATCTCCAGCCCAGGTGGCCAAGAAAGCCAAAGGCATCCTGGCTGGGATTGGAAATGCTGTGTCCAGCAGGAGCAGGGAGGGGATTGTCCCCTGGCACTCAGCTCTGGGGAGGCCACACCTGGAGTGCTGTGTCCAGTTTGGGGCACCTCAATGCAAGAGAGATGTGGAGGTGCTGGAGCCAGGGCAGAGGAGGGCAAGGAAGCTGGGAAGGGCCTGGAGAAGAAATGTGATGGAGAGCACCTGAAGGAGCTGGGGATGGTTAGTTTGGAGAAGAGGAGGCTGAGAGGAGACCTCAGTGCTGTCTGCAGCTACCTGAAAGGAGGTTGTGGAGAGGTTGGTGCTGGTCTCTTCTCCCAGGTAATTAGTGATGGAACAAGAGGGAATGGCCTCAAGCTGTGACTGGGGAGGTTTAGACTGGACAGTAGGAAACATTTTTTCCTGGCAAGAGTGGTGAGGCACTGGAATGTGGTGGGCAGGGAGGTGGTGGAGTCCCCAAGCCTGGCTGTGTTTGAAGGTGGTTTGGATGTGGTGCTTGGGGCTGTGGTTTAGGGGTGAGCCTTGCAGAGTAGGGTTGTGGGTTGGACTTGGTGACCCTGAGGGTCTTTTCCAACCTGAATGTTTCTGTGATTCTATGATTCTGTAACCTAAACCTCCCCTGCTGCAACTTGAGGCCATTTCCTCTTCTATCACTTCTAACACAGGAGACCAACCCCCACCTGGCTCCAGCCTCCTTTCAGGGAGCTGTAGAGAGCCACAAGGTCTCCCCCTCAGCCTCTTTTTTTCCTCCAGGCTAAACAACCCCAGTTCCTTCAGCACAAGACTTCAGCTCTTAAAAGTCTTCTTCCTAGCAGCCAGGCTCTGGCAGGCTGCTTCCAGCACTGGGGGAGGCATCAGTGCTGCTGAATTTGGTGTGGCACAGAAGGTCTCTTGTTCAGTGTGGGGCAGAGGTGGTTTGAGCAAGCATGGAGGAGGTGGGGTAGGAGGCTTAGATGAATGAGGACCTTTGTTTCACTGCTGATTACCTTCAGGAGGCTGCTGGAAGGGTCCCAGCCATGCACACCTAAAGGCTTGGCTTCAGCCTTTGGAAGCATTTGCACTTCTGGAGCCCTGCTGGCTTTGACAAGATCTCTGTCCCTCTGTGATCACTCCTGGTTTGGTACCCAGGGGCACTGCTGTGCTTAGAAAGCCTTCTCACAGCTGCCCTTCTCCTTGCCTGCAGGGACCTGGCTCAGCCCCATCCAGCTGGGATTTTGTTTCAAGCTCCTTTGCTGCCCAAAGGGAGAGAAGAAGAAGCAGCAAAGAAAAAGAAGGAGAGGCAGGTCCTGAGCTTTGGGTAGTTCAGGACATGAAATGAGGGCTGCAGGGTTATTTAAAGGGGAACACTCAAATCCACAGCTTCCAAAGCCAAAAGGGATCTGTTGGAGATGCTAACATCCCCCTGTGGTTGCTGTTGCTTTGAGTTTGCAGTGGCAAAGGTGTGTGCAGGACACAGAGGGATGGAGAAAGTGTGATTTGTACCTTGACCCATTTGTCCACGAGCCAGGTTTGCTCCCAGCTGGGGACAGGTGGAAGATCTCAGTCCAGAGGAGGGCAGGAAGATGATCAGAGGGCTGGAGAACCTCTCCTGTGAGGACAGGCTGAAAGAGTTGGGGTTGTTCAGACTGGGGAAGAGAAGGCTCCAGGGAGACCTAATAGCAGCCTGCCAGTACCTGAAGGAGGAGCTGGGGAGGGACTTGTGACAAGGGCTGGGAGTGACAGGATGAGAGGGAATGGATTGGAGCTGGAAGAGGGGAGACTGAGACTGGAGATGGGGAAAACATTCTTTAGATGAGGGTGGTGAGAGCCTGGCACAGGCTGCCCAGGGAGGTGGTGGAAGCCTCATCCCTGGAGGTGTTTGCAGCCAGGCTGGAGGTGGCTGTGAGCAACCTGCTGTGGTGTGAGGTGTCCCTGCCCATGGCAGGGGGGGTGGAACTGGCTGAGCCTTGAGGTCCCTTCCCTTCTCTGATTCCATGAATTCAAATGAACAGCAAATTTTGTGCCCTGATGTCACCCCTGGCCAGCACCATCAACGTCCTGGGGGGCTGAGATCAAGGCAAACCCCACTCCCAGCCTTGACTGCCACCAAGGTTTCTCTTCCTTGTCCCAGCCCCAATCCCACGCTCCCACTCCTACACTGGGAATAACTTCTGGCTGTGTGTGGCCATGGCTGACAGCTTCCCAAGCTTCCCAAACTGCCATGAAACCACAGGAAGCAGCAGAATCACTCTGCTGCTGCCTCTGAGCTCGCTCTGATCCCTGCTGCAGCTGAAGATGGCCCTTGGGAGAAAAATTATGTTTGGGAGGACATTCCAGGCTCGAAGTGACAGTGAAGTGTATGGAAAAGACTCCACCAGAGCAAGAGGAATGTTGGAAATAGAGAAGGAGGAGGTGAGGGGAAAGAGTGCACAGCAGACAGATCAACCTCAGCATCCTAGTGAGAGGTGTCCCTGCCCATGGCAGGGGGTTGGAACTGGATGATCCTTGTGGTCCCTTCCAACCCTGACTGATTCTAGGATTCTATGATTCTATGATTCTATGATCCTGACACCAGGGCTTAAGCTGCACACCCCCTGAGCCCCCTAGGACAATCCACATGGTGACAAGTGGCTTTGTCATCCCTGGCCACCACTCAGAGCTGGCTGCAGGAAAACCTTATGGAGTGCAATCAGGACAAGTGCAGGGTCCTGCATCTGGGGAGGAACAACAGCAGGCACCAGGACAGGTTAGAGGCTGCCCTGCTGGAGAGCAGCTCCACAGAGAAAGACCTTGGAGTGCTGGTGGGCAGCAAGTTCTGCATGGGACAGCAATGTGCCCTTGTGGCCAAGAGAGCCAATGGCATCCTGGGGGGCAGCAAGAAAAGTGTGGGCAGCAGGGCTGGGGAGGTTCTGCTCCCCCTCTGCTCTGCTCTGCCCTGCTGAGAGCACAGCTGCAATCCTGTGTCCAGTTTGGGGCTCCCCAGTTGCAGAGAGACAGAGAGCTGCTGGAGAGAGTCCAAGGGAGAGGCAGGAGGATGCTTAGGGGACTTGAGCATCTCCCCTGGGAAGAGAGGCTGAGAGGCCTGGGGCTGTTTAGTGTGGAGAAGAGAAGGCTGAGAGGGGATCTGCTCAATGTCTCTCAATGTGTGAGGGGTGGGTGTCAAGGGGAGGGGGCCAGGCTCTTGTGGGTGCTGCACAGTGATAAGCCAAGGAGCAATGGAGACAAACTTGAACAGAGAAGGTTTCAGCTCAACAGGAGGAGAAACTTCTTTGGTGTGAGGGTGACAGAGCCCTGGAGCAGGCTGCCCAGGGGGGTTGTGGAGTCTCCTTCTCTGGAGCCTTTCCAACCCCAGCTGGATGCATTCCTGTGCAGACTCCCCTGGGTGATGCTGCTCTGGCAGGGGGGTTGGACCTGATGATCTCTGGAGGTCCCTTCCATCCTCTAATGTACTGTGACACTGTGGTATTAGGGCTTAAGCTGTACACCTCCTGAGCCCCCCAGGACAGGCCACATGCTCCCAAGTGACTTTTTCATCCCTGGCCATCTCTCAGAATGCTCTGAGCTCCACCTTGCCTTCCCCCCTGGCTGTTAAATGGCTTAAGTGACTGCAGGATCAGCCCTGCAGCTTCTCAAGGAGCTGTGCCAAGCTCTGCAGGGGCTTCCTTCTCCAGGAAAGGCCTTCAAGGTGGGAAGAGAGACCACTGGAAGGGCATGGATGCACAGGCAGAGGAGAGGAGCTGGATGAGGTTCAGGAGCTACAGAGAGCTGGGAGCACAGAGATCACAGCAGAGGGCTGCAGGATTTATTCAGACCCTGTCCCTACATGGCTGGGAGGACATCAGCCCTGGGCAAGGCTTGCCCCTGCAGAGATGTCCCCATGCCCATGGCACTGCTGCCACCACCCCAGGGCCTTCCCCACTGAGCAGAGTCCAAACACAGCTCCCACCCAGCTCCCCCTTGTCCCTTCCCCTGGAGCTCCTGGGCCCAGCTAAACTCAGCCAGTGTCCCTCTCTGCAGAGCTCAGGGCTGCAGGGACCCCGAGTCTTGTCCCCCAGGGAAGGTCTGCCCTGGCTGCCAGCAGCCTGCAGTCCTGCTGCTGCCCTGCCCTGGGCTGGGCTGGGGACAGCCACTGGTGGCAGCACCATGCCCAATGTTGTGGTCTCGCTGCTCCCCCCTCTGCCCAGATCCTGCACCCTGCAGGAGTCCTCATCCATGGAGGCATTGAACAGCTGTGGAGATGTGGTGCTGAGGGCCATGGTTTAGTGTTGAACCTGATGATCCTCAAGGTCCCTTCCCACCAAAACCATCCTAGGGCTCTGTGAGTCACCAGGGACCTGGCACGAAGCTTTCACAGAGCTGATGAACATCTTCCCTGGACTTCTTCTTCTCCTTGAAGGGTGCTGTAGGGCAGTAAACACAGCACTGCCTCAGCTGGGGCCAGGCTGCAGGCTTTGTGCAGGCTTTGGTGGACCTCAGGAATGGGCTCCACCACTCCTGGCTTGTCCTAACTTGTCTTGAGCTGCCTGAAGCTGATTTTCCCCCCCTTGACACAGCTGTAATGACATTTTACTTTATTTTTTTTTTCACACCCAAGGGGCTCTGAGTTATTTGTTTTACTCCTGCCTGTCTTTGTCTGGTGTAACCAAAGTTCCCTGCATCATCCTGGTGTTGCTGGGACAGGATCCCAGGCCAGCATTGGGATGCAGGTCCTCAGCAGCTCAGAATCAAGCAGCACAGCTGGCTTGAATTGGCTGCAGCTGTATCCCAGACCATCAGCACCACAACCAACAGAAAGGGAGAAGTTTGAGGAGAGGAGAACCTTCTGGTAGACCTTGCTGCCTGAGTTCCTCCTTGCCATGCTCCTCTTCCTTCTCCTGCTCCTGAGGACTGCCTTCTGGAGATGGTGATGGCTGCACCTTGGAGCCAGGCTGAGTAGAACTTTCTGTATCTTGTGCTGGCTTTGGTATTCACCTGCCTGGCTCATGACTTCCATTTTCATTTCAACCTGTGGCTCTTCTTGCTCCAGGAAGGACATTTGGGTTGCTGGAGCAGGTCCAGAGAAGGGCAACAAAGCTGGGGAAGGGTCTGGAGGACAGGACTGGGGAGGAGCAGCTGAGGGAGCTGGAGTTGCTTCTTCTGGAGAAGAGGAGGCTGAGGAGAGACCTCATTGCTCTCTACAGCTCCCTGAAAGGAGGTTGCACTGAGGTGGGGGTTGGGCTCTTCCCCCTAAGAACACACAATAGCAGAAGAGGAAAAATCCTCAGGTTGCACCAGGGGAGGTTTAGGTTGGGTATTAGACTCACAGAATGGTCCAGGCTGGAAGGGACCTCCAAAGCTCATCCAGTTTGACCTCCCCACACTCAGCAGGGACATCCCCAACTAGATCAGGTTGCCCACAGCCCTCTCCAGCCTCACCTTCAATAGCTCCAGGGATGGGACCTCAACCACCTCCCTGGGCAACCTGTGCCAGTGTTCCACCACCCTCCTGGGGCAGAACTTCTTCCTCACATCCAATCTAAATCTGCTCTGCTCTCCTTTGAAGCCATTGCCTCTCCTCCTGTCCCTGCAGGCCTTTGCAAACAGTCTCTCTGCAGCCTTCTTGGAGCCTCCTTCAGGTCCTGGCAGGCTGCTCTGAGGTCTCCCTGGAGCCTTCTCTTCTCCAGGCTGCACACCCCCAGCTCCCTCAGCCTGGCCTCACAGCAGAGCTGCTCCAGTGCCATGAGGGTGGTGAGACCCTGGCACAGGTTTCCCAGGGAGGTGGTGGAAGCCTCATCCCTGGAGGTGTTTAAGGCCAGGCTGGATGTGGCTGTCAGCAACCTGATCTAGTGTGAGGTGTCCCTGCCCATGGCAGGGGGGCTGGAACTGAATGATCCTTGAGATCCCTTCCAACCCTAACAACTCAAGACCAGACTCAGCCTGGCCCTGGGCAGCCTGCTCCAGCTGGAGCTGTGCCTGCTGACTGCAGGGGGCTTGATCAAGATGCCCTTTGAGGGTCCCTTCCAAGCCTCTCTCCTGCCTCTTTCAGTTTGGTTTTAAAGGCTTTGCTCAGTGCTGCTGTTCTACTCAAGGGCAGAGAGAGGGAGTCCTTCCCCTTCCCTGCGAAGCAGCTGCAGGATCCTCCTCCCTTGCAGAGGGTTCCCCAGGCTGCCCAAGTCCCAGCTGACAGCAGGGCTTCAAAACTGTCCCTTGCCCATCTGAGGAGGGAAAGAGAGGCAGGGAGCAGCTGGAATCTGCAGGAAAGCCTCCCAGAAAGAGCACAGGACAGGAGGGACATAGAGCAGCTCTGTCAGCCTCTGTTCCAAGAAGGATCTGGAGATGCTGGAAGGTGTCCAGAGAAGGGCCAGAAGGTTGAGCAGAGGGCTGGAGCTGCTCTGCTCTGGAGACAGACTGAGAGGGTTGGGGTTGTGCAGGCTGGAGAGGAGAAGGTTCTGAGGAGACCTTCTTGTGGCCTTCCAGGATCTGAAGGGGGCTCCAGGCAAGCTGAGGAGGGACTTTTGAGGGTGTCAGAGAGTGACAGGACTGGGGGGAATGGAGCAGAACTAGAAGTGGGGAGATTCAGACTGGATGTTAGGAAGAATTTCTTCCCCATGAGGGTGGTGAGAGCCTGGCACAGGCTGCCCAGGGAGGTGGTGGAAGCCTCATCCCTGGAGGTTTTTGCAGCCAGGCTGGAGGTGGCTGTGAGCAACCTGCTGTGGTGTGAGGTGTCCCTGGGCATGGCAGGGGGGTTGGAACTGGCTGAGCCTTGAGGTCCCTTCCAACCCTGACAGTTCTATGATTCTATACAGTCCATAGAAGCACAGAATATTATGGGTTGGAAGGGACCTTAAAGGTCATCTAGTTCCACCCCTGCCATGGACAGGGACACCTGACACCAGAGCAGGTTGCTCAGAGCCTCCTCCAGCCTGACCTTGGAGGGGGCACAGCTTCTGTCCCCCAGCAGAACCCGAGAGGCCTTGTGCCAGGTGCCCAATGATTGACCCACCAGAGAGGGCAACACAAGGGGGGCAGAGAGCAGAAACTTCCCTGGGCAGCCTGTTCCAGGCCCTGACAACCCTTTGGAGGCAGAAATTGTTACTGGTCTTCAACCTCAAGGTCCCCTGCTGCCAGCTGAGGCCATTTGCCCTTCCACCACTTCTTACTAAGGAGAGCAGAGCAATGCCCACCTTGCTCCAGCCTCCTGTGAGGGACTTGTGGAGAGCAAGGAGCTCTCCCCTCAGCCTCCTCTTCTCCAGCCTAAGCAAAGCCAATTCCCTCAGCTGCTTCCCACACAACTTGGGAGGCTGACACAGTTGGGTCAGAGAGCAGGAGCTGTTCAGGACCCTGCAGGAGCTGTTCAGGACCCTGCAGGAGCTGCTCAGGACCCTGCAGGCAGCCCCCAGCCAGAAGCCAAGGCAGAAAGCCATGGGTGGGAGCAGCATCAGCCCCTCTGCAGAAGGAAGCCAAGGTCCCCAGGGAGGGAGCAGGACAGATCCATCAGCCCCTGAGCTCCACTGCTTACCCCAGGGAGGTCAATGCTTGTCTGCTGCCTGGCCCTGGAGAATTCTGTTGGCCTGCTCTGCTCCTTGCAGCAGGGAGGAGTGAGCTGGAAGAGCATCCTTCTGGCAGGGAGTGGAAGGAGAGAGATCTCTTGGCTGCAGGTGGAGGCTCTGAGCTCTGTGCCTCAGACCTGTTGCATGCTGTGCCCTGCAGCAGTGCAGCCCTGGCAGCTGAGTGCCACCAGCTGGCGTGGGGCATGCAGGGCTGGTGTGGTGCAGACCGAGGGGGTGCCCTGCCCAGCTCGGTGCCCAGGTGCCCCTGTGCAGAGCTGTGAGGTGTGGAAGGCTGCAGGCAGCCCCAGGAGTGCCCCAGAGGCAGGGTGCAGGGTCTGGGCAGAGGGGGGAGCAGCGAGACCACAACATTGGGCATGGTGCTGCCACCAGTGGCTGTCCCCAGCCCAGGGCAGGGCAGCAGCAGGACTGCAGGCTGCTGGCAGCCAGGGCAGACCTTCCCTGGGGGACAAGACTCGGGGTCCCTGCAGCCCTGAGCTCTGCAGAGAGGGACACTGGCTGAGTTTAGCTGGGCCCAGGAGCTCCAGGGGAAGGGACAAGGGGGAGCTGGGTGGGAGCTGTGTTTGGACTCTGCTCAGTGGGGAAGGCCCTGGGGTGGTGGCAGCAGTGCCATGGGCATGGGGACATCTCTGCAGGGGCAAGCCCTGCCCAGGGCTGATGTCCTCCCAGCCATGTAGGGACAGGGTCTGAATAAATCCTGCAGCCCTCTGCTGTGATCTCTGTGCTCCCAGCTCTCTGTAGCTCCTGGACCTCATCCAGCTCCTCTCCTCTGCCTGTGCATCCATGCCCTTCCAGTGGTCTCTCTTCCCACCTTGAAGGCCTTTCCTGGAGAAGGAAGCCCCTGCAGAGCTTGGCACAGCTCCTTGAGAAGCTGCAGGGCTGATCCTGCAGTCACTTAAGCCCTTTAACAGCCAGGGGGGAAGGCAAGGTGGAGCTCAGAGCATTCTGAGAGATGGCCAGGGATGAAAAAAAGTCACTTGGGAGCATGTGGCCTGTCCTGGGGGGCTCAGGAGGTGTGCAGCTTAAGCCCTAATGCCACAGTGTCACAGTACATTAGAGGCTGGAAGGGACCTCCAGAGATCATCAGGTCCAACCCCCACTGCCAGAGCAGCATCACCCAGGGGAGTCTGCACAGGAATGCATCCAGCTGGGGTTGGAAAGGCTCCAGAGAAGGAGACTCCACAACCCCCCTGGGCAGCCTGCTCCAGGGCTCTGTCACCCTCACACCAAAGAAGTTTCTCCTCCTGTTGAGCTGAAACCTTCTCTGTTCAAGTTTGTCTCCATTGCTCCTTGGCTTATCACTGTGCAGCACCCACAAGAGCCTGGCCCCCTCCCCTTGACACCCACCCCTCACACATTGAGAGACATTGATCAGATCCCCTCTCAGCCTTCTCTTCTCCACACTAAACAGCCCCAGGCCTCTCAGCCTCTCTTCCCAGGGGAGATGCTCAAGTCCCCTAAGCATCCTCCTGCCTCTCCCTTGGACTCTCTCCAGCAGCTCTCTGTCTCTCTGGAACTGGGGAGCCCCAACCTGGACACAGGATTGCAGCTGTGCTCTCAGCAGGGCAGAGCAGAGCAGAGGGGGAGCAGAACCTCCCCAGCCCTGCTGCCCACACTTTTCTTGCTGCCCCCCAGGATGCCATTGGCTCTCCTGGCCACAAGGGCACATTGCTGTCCCATACAGAACTTGCTGCCCACCAGCACTCCAAGGTCTTTCTCTGTGGAGCTGCTCTCCAGCAGGGCAGCCTCTAACCTGTCCTGGTTCCTGCTGTTGTTCCTCCCCAGATGCAGGACCCTGCACTTGTCCTTATTAAACTCCCTGAGGGTTGCCTGCAGCCAGCTCTCAGCCTGCAGCCAGCTCTCAGCCTGCAGCCAGCTCTCAGCCTGCAGCCAGCTCTCAGCCTCTCCAGGTCATGTTGGAAGGCAGCACAGCCTGACAGGTGTCAGCCAACCCCCTCCCTGTTTTGTTAAGGTGCTGGTGTTGGACAGTCTGCTGTTTGCCCTTTCAGTTTTGATGGAATCCTGGCATGCTTTGGGTTTGAAGGCACTTAAGGATCATCTGGTTCCAACCCACTGCAGGGATAGCTTCCCCTGGACCAACCTGTCTGTCCAGCCTGGCCTTGAACACTTCCAGGGCTGGAGCATCCACAACTTCTCTGGGCAACTTGCTCCTGTTCCTCCCCACCCTCACAGTAAATAATTCCTTCCTGATACCTAAATCTCTTATTTTTCACTCTCAAACCACTGCCTTTGGTCTTATCCCTACCCTTCCTGAGAAAGAAACCCCTCCAGCCTTTCCTTGGAAGGCTTCCACAATGTCTCCATCCTCATCCTCTTCATTTAGGGGTTTAAAAATCAAGGTTCAGGCATCTTCTAGGTATCCCCAAAGTGCTGCAGAACTGATGGTTGTGTTGAGGAGCCATCAGAGGGAACTTGCAGGGATTAAAGAAGGGTCTGGAGCCATCAGGGAGAGCTTGGAGTGATAAAAAAGGGTCTGGAGCCATCAGAGGGGGCTTGCAGTGATCCATTTATGGTCTCCTTGGATCTGATGTTAAACTACACTCTTGCATCAAATGCCAACCACAAAGGGAGGATTTGGCTTGTAAGGAAATTGTTTTGTTTTCTTCAATTATTCAAAACCGAAGTGGATGGAGCCCCAGGGGCACTTTTGCCTTCCCAGAGGTCACAGAGCCATAGAAGGGTAGGGGTTGGAACACCACCATGGCCATTAGCATCCCCAACTTGTGTTGGTACCAAGGATTGCCCTGACCCACTTAATTCATACGATCATAGAATCAGTCAGGGTTGGAAGGGACCTCAAGGCTCAGCCAGTTCCAACCCCCCTGCCATGGCCAGGGACACCTCACACCACAGCAGGTTGCTCACAGCCACCTCCAGCCTGGCTGCAAAAACCTCCAGGGATGAGGCTTCCACCACCTCCCTGGGCAACCTGTGCCAGGCTCTCACCACCCTTAACATAGAATAGGTTGATTTGGAGAAGACCTTAAAAATGATCATTAAGGCTTCTCCAACTCAACCTATCCTTTGATCCTACCTGCAGCCTTTTCTCCTGGATAGAGCTGGATGGGTTGGGACTCTCCAGCCATCTCTTTATTCCCATGGGGAATTGTCCCTTGAGCAGCCAGTGAAAGGAAGCTTCTTAAAGCAGGTCTGGAGGCAAATACCAGGATGGAAGGAGGCTGAATACTTTCCAATGTCTAAACAACATTTCCCTGGAGGAATCACAGAATTAACCAGGTTGGAAAAGATCTCAGAGATCAGCAAGTCCAAGCTCTCACCCAACACCATCTCATCAACTAAACCATGGCACTGAGTGCCTCAGCCAGGCTTTTCTTAAACACCTCCAGGGATGGAGACTCCACCACCTCCCTGGGCAGCACATCCCAAGGGCCAATCTCTCTTGCTGGGAAGAATTTCTTCCTAACATCCAGCCCAAACCTCCCCTGGCCCAGCTTGAGACTCTGTCTTCTCCTTCTGGGAGAAGAGCCCAACCCCCACCTGGCTACAACCTCCCTTCAGGGAGTTGTAGACAGCAATGAGGTCTGCCCTGAGCCTCCTCTTCTCCAGGCTAAACACCCCCAGCTCCCTCAGCCTCTCCTCACAGGCTGTGCTCCAGACCCCTCCCCAGCCTTGCTGCCCTTCTCTGGACACCTTCCAGCATCTCAACATCTCTCTTGAACTGAGGAGCCCAGAACTGGACACAGCACTCAAGGTGTGGCCTGAGCAGTGCTGAGCACAGGGCAGAAGGACTTCCCTGCTCCTGCTGGCCACACTATTCCTGATCCAGGCCAGGTTGCCATTGGCTCTCCTGGCCACCTGGGCACACTGCTGGCTCCTGTTCAGCTGCTGGCAACCAGCACCCCCAGGTCCCTTTCAGCCTGGCTGCTCTCAGCCACTCTGTCCCCAGCCTGTAGGCGTTGCAGTTACACCTTGGCCATGGTTCATGGTGAGCATAGTGACCAGCTCTGGGGTGCAGCACAGCCCCTGGCACCAGCTGTGGGAAGGGTTGGCTCAAGCCTGGGAGGCACTGGCCAAGCAGAGGAGGCCATGCCCTTGTCCAGCAGCTTCAGAAGCCATCAAGGGCTGGATGAGGCTCTGGCCAGCCTGATCTAGTGTGAGGTGTCCCTGCCCATGGCAGGAGGGTTGGAACTGGATGATCCTTGTGGTCCCTTCCAACCCTGACTGATTCTGTGATTCTAATTCCCTTGCCCAATGGTGAGGATCCCATGCTGGGGATGGACATCAGCCCTGGCTGGTGGACATGAGGAGAACTGAGGGTGGTGAGGCACTGACAGAGGTTGCCTGGAGAGGTGGGAGATGCCCTGGAACCATTCCAGGTCAGGTTGGACAGAGCTCTGAGCAACCTGCTCCAGTTGCAGTTGTCCCTGCTGACTGCAGGGGGGTTTGGACTGGATGACCTTGAAAGTTTTGCTCCATCCAAAAAAGGTTCTGTGGTCCTGTGATGTGGTGTGTGGGACTCTGGCTGGTCCCAGGATGTTTGTCATGATGAGCAAGCAAAGAGAAATGAGAGCTCCAGTTGCATGGAGGTCCCAAAGGGTCTACATCAACTTCCAGACATTGGACTTTTATCACAGAATGCTTTGGGTTGGGAAAGGTCTTTCAAGGTCATCCAGTCCAACCTCCCTGCAGTCAGCAGGGACATCTGCAGCAAGTTGCTCAGAGCCCCAACCAACCTGATTTTAGATGTTTCCAGGGCTGAGGCATCTGCCACCTCTCTGGGCAACCTGGGCCAGTGTCTCACCATCCTCACTGTAAAACTTTCTTCCCTCTCTCCAGCCTGAATCTCCCTCTTTGAGGTTCAACCCACCACCCCTTTGTCCTGTCACACCAGGCTCTGATAAAAGACTGTCCCCATCTGGTTTAGAAACCCCTGAAAAGCCACCAGAGTGTCTCCCTGGAGCCTTCTCCAGGATGAACAACCTCAACTCTCAGCCTATCCTCACAGCAGAGGGAGTTCCAAACCTCTGATGACCTCCTCTGGCCCTGCTCCGTCTCTGGATGGATCACACTGGAGGAATTCTAAGGGTGAAGAAAGAGGAGGCTGGAGAGGTCTTGGAGCTCCCATTGCTGGAAGGTCTTCAAGCTGGACCTGCCTGGGGCAAGGGCTGTCTCAGAGGCTGGATGATGGCTCTGTGATTCCAAGGGAAAAGTGATTTGTTCAGTCTGGGAAAACAACGGGTGAGACATCACCCCATAAAGAGGTAGGGAGGGGAGAGGGAAGGGGGAGTAAACACACTGGAGAGGGAATGAAGTGGATTAAGGCAGCTTTGGGACAGCAGGGACTGGTTTGGGTGGTGAGGGCTAGGCAGGAGGAGGACTCTGAGCAGCAGGAGGTCCTGCTCCTGGCAGCAAGGATCTTCTCTGCCTCCCAAAGTGGGGAACTGAGGAAACCAGACCTCACTCAAGGAGTGGTCACCTCCCTGGGTGAGGTTAACTGAGGACTGCACCCAGGTTTCCAAACTCCTCTTGAGCCTTTCATGAAGCTCATGGAAAACATCTGATGAAACCATGGAGAGCCCTGGCTTTGGGATGGTTTCAACATAGGTTTGTGGTTTCAACATAGCTCAAGCTTGCTCTGATGGGGGAAGGTGAACATGAAGCCAAACACATCCCAACAAGCCATGGCTGGGGCTGCAAACCTCTGGCCCAGCTCAGGTGGGACTGTCCTGGTGCAGGGTGGCTGCAGTCTCCCTGGGTGTTGGTGCCTTTTCTGCTGTTTTGCTACACAGGAGGTCCAGATCTGGATCCTATCCTTCCACCTCCAGCTTTCCAGGATCTCCTCTCAGGTTCTGCTCCCCTTGAGAACCCAAGGTTTGTCCCTTGTGACCAGCAAGGCGAGGGAGGTTCTGCTCCCCTCTACTCTATCCTAGTCAGGCCACAGCTGGAGTCCTGGATCCAGTTCTGGGCTCCCCAGTTCAAGAGAGACTGGGAACAGCTAGGGAGATGCTGAGGGGCCTGGAGCAGCTCTGGGAGCAGCAAAGGCTGAGAGCCCTGGGGCTGAGAGCCTGCAGGAGAGCAGCCCCAGAGGGGAGCTGAGCAATGCTCAGCAAGAGCTCAAGGGGCTGTGGGGGGCAAGAGCCTGGGGCTGGCATCTGCTGAGTGGTGCCCAAGGACAGGACAAGGGGCAGTGGGCACAAACTGAAACCCAGGAGGTTCCATCTGAAGATGAGGAGAAAGTTGTTTGGTGTGAGGGTGCTGGAGGCCTGGAGCAGGCTGCCCAGAGAGGTTGTGGAGTCTCCTCTGGAGGCTTTCCAACCCCCCCTTGGCCATTGTGCTCCTGGGCAAGCTGCTGTGGGTGCCCTGCTGGAGCAGGGGGCTTGCACTGGGTGAGCTCCAGAGGTCCCTTCCAACCCTCAGTGGAGACACACAAAGAGGGGATGGTTCCTACAAGGTGCATGCAATGGTTTGATGCTCAGAAGAGGACTCTTATACAGGAGAACCTTCTAGAATGAGAAGGAGAATGCAAAGCAGTGGCATGGTTGCTTCCCATGGTGAGGGATCACATCAGGGACATCATGGAAGTGGATGATGAGTTTTGCTTGAGCTCAAGGCAAAAGGTCACCTAAACAGATATGAAACAGAGGGAAAGCTGATGGGGAAGAATCCAGAGGGATGGAGAGGTGGTCACTGGAGGGATGAGGTTGCAGAGGGGTTTGGTGTGGATCCAGACCTTGCTCTCTTCCAGCACTGGTACCTCCTAGCACCAAGGGCTGCATCCAGGTCCTGAGGATGCTCCCAGGCTGTTGTGCTCCTGGGCAAGCTGCTGTGGGTGCCCTGCTGGAGCAGGATGCTCTCCAGAGGTTCCTTCCAATCCCTGCCACGCTGGGATTCTGTGATTCCTAGACCTTCCTCAGCCCTGTGGATCTTGCAGGGTTGGGTTTATCACTGTTGTGACCTGAGCTGAGGTCTTGCTCACATCAGCAACTGCTGCAACCTCAGCACTGGCAGCTGCTGCTGACGTGGGCTGCAGGGGCAGGGTGTGCTCTGTGGGCACAGCAAGAGGCTGCTTCTGCTTTTGTGGTCATCCCTGCATGTCTGCTCCTTTGCACATGACTGGACCTGATCCCTAGGCATGTGCAGCTCAGCTGAGGCATCCTGGGAGGGGTTGAGGTCCCTCTCCCTGTCTTGCTCAGCCCTGGTGACCACAAAAGCACCTAGGGACCATCACCAGGACAACTTGCACATGAATCACAGCATCCCAGGATGTTAGGGGTTGGAAGGGACTGCTGGAGATCATCTATTCCAACCCCTCTGCTAGAGCAGGACCATAGAATCCAGCACAGGTCACACAGGAACACATCCAGACAGGGCTGGAAAGTCTCCAGAGAAGGAGACTCCACAACCTCTCTGGGCAGCCTGTTCCAGGGCTCTGTCACCCTCCCAGTGAAGAAGTTCCTTCCCAGGTTGAGGTGGAACCTCCTGTGCTGGAGTTTCCATCCATTGCCCCTTGTCCTATCCCAGGGTGCAAGTGAGCAGAGCCTGTCCCCTCCCTCCTGACCCCCAGCCCTCAGATAATTTATAGACATTTATTAAATCCCCTCTCAGCCTTCTCCTCTCCACACTAACCACCCCCAGGGCTCTCAGCCTCTCCTCACCAGGCAGGGCTCCAGTCCCTTCAGCATCCTTGGAGCCCTCCCTTGGACTCTCTCCAGCAGATCCCTGTCCCTCCTGAACTGGGCAGCCCAGAGCTGGATGCAATATTCCAGGTGAGGTCTCAGCAGGGCAGAGTAGAGGGGAGGAGAACCTCCCTGGATCTGCTGGCCACACTCCTCTGAATGCCCCCAGGACCCCCTTGGCCTTCTTGGCCCCCAGGGCACATTGCTGTCCCATGCACAACTTGTTGCCCACTCCCAGGTCCTTCTCCCCAGGGCTGCTCTCCAGCAGATCCCCTCCCAGCCTGTCCTGCTGCAGTTGATTCTTCCAATCACAGAACCACAGAACGGTTTGGGTTGGAAGGGACCTCATGAGCTCCTCTATTCCTAACCCCTTCAACTAGATCACATCGCTCAGAGCCTCAAACAACCTGACCTGGCATAGTTCCAGGCATGAAGCTTCTCCTACCTCTCTGGGCAGCCTGGGCCAGTTTCTCACCACCCTCAGTGTGGAACAAAAAACAAACAAAAAAAAAAAATCATCCTTCTATCTAGTGTGAATCTGGAGTCTAGATCTAAATCTGAGATGTCTTGAGGTCCAGTTTCTTGATGTCTCTTGAGGTCCAGTCCACCAAGCCCTGTGCTGGAGGGGCTCTCCCCACCTCTCCTCCTTTCCAAGCAGACATTAGGCAGCTGGGAGGGAGCAGGGGACCTGCAGCCTCTTTCGGTCGCATCCCTGCGCAGCTGCTGATGTGCTCTCTGCTTCTTGGCTGCTCTGGCCAGCTGCCTTCACCCCTCTGACTCCTCCTTAGTGCTTTCTGGACTTGCAAAGCTGCAGGCAGAGAGAGGGACCTGGAGCTTTTCCACCGAGGGGAGAGGGTGAGATGGAAATCCCTGCCCAGGGATGAGTCAGGCTCCGCGTGCGTGACTACGCCTGGAAAAAGCAACCACTGGCAACTGCTTCCCATCCTTCTGTGGTGCTGAGGGGAGGGGAGGAAGGGCTCAGCAGATCCTTTGGGATCCTTTGTTTTGTTTTGTTTTGTTTCTGGCATGCTTTGTTTTAATGATGACCTCTGAAGGTCCCTTCCCAGCCAAACCGTTGGAGGGGGCTGTGCTCAGCAGGGCTCGGAGCACTTGCTGGGAGGCTGCAAGCCCTTGGTCCATGTGTCAGCCTCTGGCCCAGCCTGCTGATGGGGGATTGGGATAAGGAAAAGAGGGAAAGGATCTCTTCAAGGGCAGCCAGGCTGGTGGAAGATTGCTACTCCAAGCAGGAATGTTCCTGCTGGGTTCACTGAGCTTCCAAGTGGCTACCCATGGGGAACCTCAGGCCTTCTAGTCCTTGGTTCAGGGGTAACATCAAAAGCAGCAGATGGAGAGAGGTGATTCTGCCTCACTGCTCTGGTGAGACCTCACCTGGAGTGCTGGGTCCAGCTTTGGAGTCACAGACTCACAGAATTAACCAGGTTGGAAAAGACCTTTGAGATCACCAAGTCCAACCTCTTACCCAACACCATCTGATCAACTCAACCATGGCACTAAGAGCCAGGAGGATGCTTAGGGGACTTGGGCATCTCCCCTGGGAAGAGAGGCTGAGAGGCCTGGGGCTGTTTAGTGTGGAGAAGAGAAGGCTGAGAGGGGATCTGATCAATGTCTCTCAATGTGTGAGGGGTGGGTGTCAAGGGGAGGGGGCCAGGCTCTTTTGGGTGCTGCACAGTGATAAGCCAAGGAGCAATGGAGACAAACTTGAACAGAGAAGGTTTCAGCTCAACAGGAGGAGAAACTTCTTTGGTGTGAGGGTGACAGAGCCCTGGAGCAGGCTGCCCAGGGGGGTTGTGGAGTCTCCTTCTCTGGAGCCTTTCCAACCCCAGCTGGATGCATTCCTGTGCAGACTGCTCTGGCAGGGGGCTTGGACCTGATGATCTCTGCAGGTCCCTTCCAACCTCTGATAGACTCTGAGACTGTGAAGTGCCTCAACAAAGAATGGACATGAACCTGATGGAGCAGGTCCAGAGGAAGCCGTAAAGATGATCAGAGGGCTGGAGAACCTCAGGACAGGCTGAGTTGGGGTTGTTCAGCCTGGAGAAGAGAAGGCTCCAGTGAGACCTTAGAGCTGCATTTAATATCTGAAGGGGACCTACAGGAAGGCTGTGGAGGGGCTGCTTAGAAGGGCCTGGGGTGATGGAAGGGGCAATGGTTTGAAGCTGGAGCAGGGCAGATTCGGGCTGGACATCAGGGAGAAGCTCTTCACTATGAGAGTGGTGGAACACTGAGAGAGGTTGCCCAGGGAGGTGGTGCAGCTCCCATCCCTGGGGGCATTCAAGGGCGAACTTGATGTGGTCCTGAGCAACCTGCTGTAGTTGGAGGTGTCCCAGCTGACTGCAGGGGGGTTGGGCAAGATGAGCTTTGAGGGTCCTTTGCAACCTGATGCAGTTGATGGTTCTATGGCTGTTGCATGGGAGTGAGGTGGTGGTGGTGGTGGTGGTTGGAGGCTGCCAACCTCTAGGCTGGGCACAGAAGTGAGAGGAAATCACCAAGGTGGTTGTTTCTGGGGGGTTTGAGGATTTGTATGGTTTTTAAATGGTTTTCCTCAGAAAACTTGAATTGGTTGAACTTGCCCTTGTGAGCCTGGCTGGGTTTTCTCCAGCATTCAACACCTTTCCAGGAGGAGCAGGCTTTATATATTTTTTTTTTTTATGTTCTAAGGTAACTCAGCTTGGAGCTTCACCCAGGGTGAGGGGGAGCCAGCAGAGCTGGGAAGCAAATCCCAAATGACCACCCAATTCCTAGCTAGTCAGGCACAAAGCCCAGGGTGACTTCTTTTTCCCACATCCTTTCCCCCCCCACCTTTTTTTTTCTTTGGCCCAAATTCCAACCCCCTCCTTCTCCCCCCCCTCCCCCCCTAAACATTTTTCAGGATGCAAACCTCATTTGGCAGCACTGCAGATGATTTGGGCAGAGAGGGAGCAGCACTAAGCCAGCTTTGAGCATGGGCTCTGGTTGTGTGCCAGTGCTGCTGAGCCTGATCCATGCTGAACTTTGCTGGGGTGCAGGATTCGTGCAGTGGGGGAGCAGCAACCTCCTCCCCCCTCCCCTCAGGCTGATTCCCTGCCTGATGGTTGGAATTTGAGGAGATCCTGTGAGTTTCTAATCTTAGGCTGCTTTTCCTGGGTAGTTTTCTTCCTTTAAATAGAAAGGATTAAATGGGATTGACTCCTACAATCCTTCTGCTCTGGACTAGTTTCTCCTCTTCCATGGTCAGCAGTGGAGCATGGGTGCTGCATCACTCATCCTCTCTGCTTCAAAGGGGGAGGAACAAAGCTCAGAGTTCTGCTGCTTTGTCCCATCCAACCCACTTTTGGAGCCACACTTGAAGGGCAGAAGCAGCCTCCAAGCTTCATGAAACTGGGCAAGCAGGGAGAAGCAGAGAACCCCAGAAGGGGCTGGGTTGAAAGGAACCTTTAATGGATCACCTAGCCCAAGCCTCCTGCAGTCAGCAGGGACATCTTCAACTACAGCAGGTTGATCAGAGCCCCAAGCAGCCTGCCCTGGAATGGTTCCAGGGATGAGGCTTCTACAACCTCTCTGAGCAACCTGGGTCAGGGTTTCACCACAGAATGGTAGAGGTTTGGAAGGGACCTCTGGAGAGCAGTTAGAAATGACCTATGGTGGTGGGGAGGGGGAAAGGCTTGAACATGAGCACAACCCTTTATGAGGCACTGGAGATCCCCCACTGAAGAAAACCTCTGTGGCCACAACCTGTCCAGGCTTTGCCTTGCTTGTACCACATGCCCAGAGCATCAAAAGGAAAAAAAAGCAAACAGTTCCAAGAACAATCTAAAGCAATGTGCTGCTAAAATCCATGGTGGAAGGAGGATGCTCCAGAGATGCTGCTGGTTACAGATGGGTCAAGCTGGAGGCTTCACCTCCAGGCAAGGGTTTGGAGTTCCTAACTGGGTCATTCCTTCAGGAGAGCATGATGAGCAGAGTAATTCAAGCAGGCAATCATCAAGCAGGAAATCATCCTGCTGAAGAAATCCCACTGGTGTGGGAAGCTCAGGTTTGGTGCTGAGCAGGTACCACCTGGAGATCTGTCCCAGCTCCAGGCCTGCTCTATTGGAGCAGCAGGGAGAGGATCCTGCTGCCTGCTGCTGTTGTGTCCACACCTCTCAGATTTCTCCTGGGCTCTTTAAGATGGGGCTGGGTGACAAGAGTGGGTCATGGAGAAGAGTTTTGGACCTACCACTGCAGCTGCTCCATGTCCTCAGGCCGTGCACAACTGACTGCCAGACCTTTGGCCACCATTAATGCAGCAGAAAAGCAAATGTGATGTAAAGGAGCAAGGGACAGCCCTGGCCAAGGGGAGGCCTGGGACTAGGGGCATCTCTCTGAGATGTAGCAGAGCTGGTCACAATGGGCAGAGAGAGCTCCTTGAGGAGGCAATCACTTTAAGGATGAAGGACTGCATGGATGGGCAGTGCAAGACAAAGGTCTTCACAGTCTCAGAATATAGCAGAGGTTGGAAGGGACCTGCAGAGATCATCAGGTCCAACCCCCCTGCCAGAGCAGCATCACCCAGGGGAGTCTGCACAGGAATGCATCCAGCTGGGGTTGGAAAGGCTCCAGAGAAGGAGACTCCACAACCCCCCTGGACAGCCTGCTCCAGGGCTCTGTCACCCTCACACCAAAGAAGTTTCTCCTCCTGTTGAGCTGAAACCTTCTCTGTTCAAGTTTGTCTCCATTGCTCCTTGGCTTATCACTGTGCAGCACCCACAAGAGCCTGGCCCCCTCCCCTTGACACCCACCCCTCACACATTGAGAGACATTGATCAGATCCCCTCTCAGCCTTCTCTTCTCCACACTAAACAGCCCCAGGCCTCTCAGCCTCTCTTCCCAGGGGAGATGCTCAAGTCCCCTAAGCATCCTCCTGCCTCTCCCTTGGACTCTCTCCAGCAGCTCTCTGTCTCTCTGGAACTGGGGAGCCCCAAACTGGACACAGGATTGCAGCTGTGCTCTCAGCAGGGCAGAGCAGAGCAGAGGGGGAGCAGAACCTCCCCAGCCCTGCTGCCCACACTTTTCTTGCTGCCCCCCAGGATGCCATTGGCTCTCTTGGCCACAAGGGCACATTGCTGTCCCATGCAGAACTTGCTGCCCACCACCACTCCAAGGTCTTTCTCTGTGGAGCTGCTCTCCAGCAGGGCAGCCTCTACCCTGTCCTGGTGTGCTCTGTGCATCCCTGTCCAGAAGAAGAGTCCTTGTGCTGCCCCATCCTACCCCTGCTTCCCCACCCTGCTGCTGCTGTGTCTGCAGTGCCTTCTGCTGTCTCCTCAAGGCAGAGGGGAGGGTGAGTGGAGCATTCCTCCTCCTCCTACCACCCTGTCTTGGAGTGTGTGGGAAGTCTGACAGTGTGGGGATGAGTCAATGTTTGTAAGGTGCTGAGTCACAGCAGGGAGGTGCCAGGGAGCTGGTGGGGGAGGTGCCAGGGAGCTGGTGGTGGTGGTGGGAAAGTCCAGCCTCATGGGGGAGGGGGGTGGTGTAAATGTCCCAGGAAGAAGATCTGCCTGAAAACAAATTTCAAGCCATGAAACTCATTCAGCTGTTAAAGGCAGGTCACCAACTTCAGGGACTCTGCTTCTCTTTAAGGTCCCTTCCAACCCAAACCATTCCATGATGCTCAGCATCAGCACAGGCTGGGGGGGTGAAGGGCTGGAGAGCAGCTCTGTGGAGAGGGACTTTGGGGTGCTGGGGGGTGAAAAGCTGGAGAGGAGCTGACACCAAGCACTGCCAGCCCAGAGCCAGCCCTGTCCTGGGCTGATCCCCAGCAGTGTGGGCAGCAGGGGCAGGGAGGGGATTCTGCCCCTCTGCTGTGCTCTGCTCAGACCCCACCTGCAGTGCTGGGGCAGCTCTGGAGTCCTCAGCACAGCACAGCCAGGGAGCTGCTGGAGCAGGGCCAGAGGAGGCCACAGCCATGCTGGGAGGGCTGGAAGCCCTCTGCTGGGAGGCCAGGCTGGGAGAGTTGGGGGTATTCAGCCTGGAGAAGGCTCCAGGGAGACCTTCTGGTGGCCTTGCAGGACTTGAAGGGGCGTGGAGGGAAGATGGAGAGAGGCTGCTGAGCAGAGCCTGTGGTTACAGGACAAGAGGTGATGGTTTGGGACTCAAAGAGAGAGATTCAGACTGGAGAGAAGGAAGAAACTCTTCCCTGTGAGGGTGATGAGCCTCTCTTCCAAATCCCTTAGAGGTGGGACATGTCCCATCCCTGGAACCATTCCAGCTCAGGTTGGTTGAGGCTCTGTGCAGCCTGCTCTAGTTGAAGCTGTCCCTGCTGACTCTAGGTGTTTTGAACTAGACAACCTTGAAAGATCCCTTCTGACCCAAACCAATCTGTGATTCTGACAGGAGCACCATGGACCAGGTGTGTCAGCCCATGAGGAAAAATTATTGCCTGGCCCTGCCTCCCCATGAATCCTCTCAGATGGCCAAGAGCTCATCCTGTGGGGGATCAGCTGCACCCCTAACCCATGGCAGACCTGCCCTGGGACATGCCAAGGGCTGCCTCCTGGTTGCTCCATCCCACCAGCTCTGGGGAACCATGGCCCCCAACATGCTGCACTGTCAGGGAGGCCTTGGAGGGAAGGTGCACAAAGCAGGGCTTTGGAGAAGCCTTTTGGGGAATAATGAATGCAGAGAGTCAGAGAATGTTAGGGGCTGGAAGGGACCTCCAGAGCTCATCCAGTCCAACCCCCCTGCCAGAGCAGCAGCACCTACAGCAGGTCACACAGGAACACATCCAAACAGGTTTTGAATATCTGCAGAGAGGGAGACTCCACACTCCCCCTGGGCAGCCTCTTCCAGTGTTCTGCCACCCTCACAGGGAAATAATTCTCCCTCCTGTTTCCATGGAACTTCCTCTGCCTCAGCTTCCACCATTGCTCCTTGTGCTGGCATTGGGCATCACTGGGCAGAGCCTGGCTCCAGCCTCTGGGCACTCCCCCTGCACATCTTTAGCACCAGCAATGAGCTCACCTCTCAGGCTCCTCCTCTCCCAGCTCCAGAGCCCTCAGCTCCCTCAGGCTCTCCCCACTCTACTGCAGTTGGTGTCACTGGGTTCTTGAGGTAAAGATGCTCCTGAGCATGTGATGGCTTCAGGCATGGATCTATCTCAGGACCTCATCTGTGATGCTCAATGCAGATTTCAGGTTACAGGTGCAGAGTGACAGCACAGGCAGGTCTGGACATCCTTGTTGACACCTCCACAAACACCTGACTGTCATCAGACAGAGCTGGGCAGAGAGGAACCTCATGAGGTTCAACAAGGAGAAGTGCAGAGTCCTGCAGCTGGGAAGGAAGAATCAACTGCAGCAGGACAGGTTGGGAGGGGATCTGCTGGAGAGCAGCCCTGGGGAGAAGGACCTGGGAGTGCTGGTGGGCAACAAGTTCTGCATGGGACAGCAATGTGCCCTGGGGGCCAAGAAGGCCAAGGGGGTCCTGGGCTGCATTCAGAGGAGTGTGGCCAGCAGATCCAGGGAGGTTCTCCTCCCCCTCTGCTCTGCCCTGCTGAGACCTCACCTGGAATATTGCATCCAGTTCTGGGCTCCCCAGTTCAGGAGGGACAGGGATCTTCTGGAGAGAGTCCAAGGGAGGGCTCCAAGGATGCTGAGGGGACTGGAGCCCTGCCTGGGGAGGAGAGGCTGAGAGCCCTGGGGGGTGGTTAGTGTGGAGAGGAGAAGGCTGAGAGGGGATCTGATCAATGTCTATCAATAGCTGAGGGCTGGGGGTCAGGAGGGAGGGGACAGGCTCTGCTCAGTTGCACCCTGGGATAGGACAAGGGGCAATGGATGGAAACTCCAGCACAGGAGGTTCCACCTCAACATGAGGAGGAACTTCTTCACTGGGAGGGTGACAGAGCACTGGAGCAGGCTGCCCAGAGAGGTTGTGGAGTCTCCTTCTCTGGAGCCTTTCCAGCCCCATCTGGATGTGTTCCTGTGTGACCTGTGCTGGATTCTATGGTCCTGCTCTAGCAGGGAGTTGGACCTGAAGATCTCCTTGGAAGGTCCCTTCCAAACCATCCTATGATCCTGTGATCTATGCCTTGATAGACAGCACAAGGTGCTCCACAGAATGCTTCAAATATCCATCCCCAATCACTCTCTCTCTTGCCAAACTCTTGCTGGCTGTAGGGATGCTCCTCACAGCCAGACTGAAGGAGTCTTAGTTTATTCTTTGCTTTCCTCTTTTCTTTCTTCCATCTATAAAATGGGATGGGGGGGATGGAGGGCAACCATAGCATCATAGAATGGCCTGGGTTGGAAGGGACCTCCAAAGCTCACCCAGTCCAGCCCCCTCTGCACTCAGCAGGGACATCCCCAACTAGATCAGGTTACCCAGAGCCCTGTCCAGCCTTATTTTCAATATCTCCAGGGATGGAGCCTCAACTACCTCCCTGGACAACCTGTGCCAGTGTTCCACCACCCTCCTGGTGCAGAACTTCTTCCTCACATCCAATCTAAGTGAGCCCTTAGGATGCTGACCTGCTCAAGAGGGACAGTGAGGGGGATCTTTCCCTCCACAGCTGTGGTGGGAGCTCCTCTGCACCCCAGCAGAGCCAGATCTTCCTCCAGAAACTCTTCCTTCCTTCATCCTACCTGGGAGGTAACCTAGTGTGAGGTGTCCCTGCCCATGGCAGGGGTGTTGGAATTGGATGATCCTTGTGGTGCCTTCCAACCCTGACTGATTCTATGTTTCTATGATTCTATGATTCTATTATTCTATGATTCTATGATTCTATGATTCTATGATTCTATGATTCTATGATTCTATTGCCTTGCCTCATGTGTGGCTCCCTTACACCATCTTCTCCTGAACAGGAATGCCACAGGCAGGACACCACAGGATCACAGGATGCTAGGGCTTGTAAGTGACCTCTGAAGGTCATTGAGTCCACCCCTCCTGCCAGAGCATCCATAGACATGGATGCATGATGGAGATACAAACCCCAAAGAGATTTAGCTTGAGGGTTTGTTTTTTTTTGGGGTTTTTTTTGTGGTCTTGTCCAGGTTCTCTACTCCTTTCATGTTCTGTAGCCTTAGCTTTAGATTCCCACCTCCCTCCCCAGCTTGAATAGGATAAAATCCCAGGTCCAGAAGAGCTGGAAGGACCACCCCAAGAATTTTTGGTCTCAGAGTCTCTTGCTTGCTCAGAGCAGAGGCCAAGCATGGAGCAAAGCTATTAAAAAGAGGAGATCATGGTGAAGCTTCTTTTTTTTTTACCTTCTTCACTTAACTCTGACATAAAAACACATCTCCAGCTTGTTTTGAGGGGGATTAAGAAGGAAGAAAAAGAGTAAAAAGCCATCTTGATGGGAACCATCTGTGGCTGGGAGCTGCTCTCTGCTTCCCAGCCAGCACACAGACTCTGTTCTGTGGGGTGTGTTCCACTCCCAAAGATCATCCCTGAGCTGGTTGGAGGAATCCCAACTATTTAAGGGTTTGGTTTTTTTTTTTTTTTGCTTGCTGGATGGACCCAGCACTAAAAAGCAGCAGCAGCAGCAGCAGCAGCAGCTCACTGCATCTCTAGAACCTAATATTTGCTTTCCTCATGACACCACCACTGCCCAGCACAGCTTGCTGGTGGCTGCTGGTCTTGCTAAGGTAAACCCTGGAAGTGTCTTGCTTGTAACCTTTCCACCCCCTCACGTTCAACAAGCAAACAGCTCATGGTCAAACCAGATCTGGCCTGCAAAGGAGGAGGAGAAATTTGCCCCAAGAAGAGGATGGCCTTGCTTTGCATCTGCTCTGCTGCTGGAGGAGTGTATGTGCATCTATAAGCAGGGAGAGGCCCTGGGCAACCTGCTCTAGGTGAGGAGGTCCCTGCTGACTGTGGGGAGGTTGGGCTGGATGACCTTTGGGAGGTCCCTTCCAGCATGGAGCATTCTATGATTTTGTGATTCCATGATTCTGTGATTCCACAATTCTATGATTCGATGATTCTATGATTCCATGATTCCATAATTCTATGATTCTATTATTCCATGATTCCATGATTCTATGATTCTATTATTCCATGATTCTATGATTCTATGATTCTATGATTCCATGATTTTATGATTCCTTGATTCCATGATTCCATGATTCTATTATTCCATGATTCTATGATTCTATGATTCCATGATTCTATGATTCTGTTAGTCCATGATTCTATGATTCCATGATTCCATGATTCCATGGTTTTATGATTCCATGATTCCATAATTCTATGATTCTATTATTCCATGATTCCATGATTCCATGGTTCTATTATTCCATGATTCTCTGATTCCATGATCCTATGATTCTATGATTCCATGATTCCATGATTCTATTATTCAATTATTCCATGATTCTATGATTCTATGATTCCATGATTCTATGATTCCATTATTCCATAATTCTATGATTCTATGATTCTATTATTCCATGATTCTCTGATTCCATGATTCTATGATTCTACGATTCCATGATTTCATGATTCCATTATTCAATTATTCCATGATTCTATTATTCAATTATTCCATGATTCTATGATTCCATAATTCCATGATTCTATGATTCTATTATTCTATGATTCTATGATTCCATGATTCTATTATTCTATAATTCCATGATTTTATGATTCCATGATTCCATGATTCTATGATTCCATGATTCCATGATTCTATGGTTGCATGACTCCATGATTCTATGATTTTATGATTCCATGATTCTATGATTCCATGATTCTATGGTTCTGTGATTCCATGATTCTATGATTCCATGACTCTATGGCTCTATAATTCCATGACTCTATCATTCCATGATTCTATCATTCCATGACTCTATGGCTCCATAATTCCATGACTCTATCATTCCGTGATTCTATCATTCCATGACTCTATGGCTCCATAATTCCATGACTGTATCATTCCATGATTCTATGATTCCATGATTCTATGAATCTGTGATTCCATGATTCCATGATTCATGCCACAGGATGCTAGGGGCTGGAAAGGACCTCTGGAGATCTTCGAGTCCAAGCCCCCTGGATGAGGGGATTGAGGGCACCCTCAGTCAGTTTGCAGGTGGCACTGAATTGTTAGGGATGTTGATCTGCTGGAGGCTCTGCAGCCAGATCTGGCCAGGCTGGATCCATGGCCTGAGGTCATCTCTATGAGGTTCAACAAGGTCCAAGTGCTGGCTGCTGCTCTTGGCTCACAACTACCCCAAGCAATGCTCCAGGCATGGGGGCAGAGTGGTTGGAAAGTTGCCCAGCAGAAAAGGACCTGGGGGTGCTGGTTGGCAGTGGCTGAAGAGGAGCCAGCAGTGTGCTCAGGTGGCCAAGAAGGCCACCAGCAGCCTGGCCTGGATCAGGAGCAGTGTGGCCAGCAGGAGCAGGGAAGGGATGGTGCTCTTGTACTAGGTACTGGTGAGGCCACACCTCAAATCTTGCCTTCAGTTTTAGTCTTCTCACTCCAAGGAGGACATTGAGGAGTTGGAGTGTGTCCAGAGAAGGGCAATGAAGCTGGGGAAGGGTCTGGAGAGCAGGGCTGGTGAGGAGCAGCTGAGGGAACTGGGGGTGTGTAGAGTGGAGAAGAGGAGGCGGAGGGGAGACATCATTGCTGTCTGCAGCTCCCTGAAAGGAGGTTGGAGTGAGGTGGGGATTGGGCTCTTCTGCCTACTCTCAGGTGATAGAAGGAGAGGAAATGGCCTGAAATTGTGCCAGGGGAGGGGTAGGTTGGAGATGAGGACAAATTTCTTTGCTGCAAGAGTTCCTCAGGGCTCAGTGCTGGGACCAGGCTTGGTCAACATCTGTGTTGGTGCCATGGAGAGTGGCATTGAGTGCAGCCTCAGCAAGTTTGCTGCTGACACCAAGCTGTGTGGTGCAGCAGACAGGCTGGAGGGAAGGGATCCATCCAGAGGGACCTGGAGAGGCTGGAGGGAAGGGATCCATCCAGAGGGACCTGGACAGGCTGCAGAGCTGGGCACAAGCCAACCTCAGGAGGGTCAACAAGACCAAGGGCAGGGTCCTGCAGCTGGGTGGAGGCAATGCCAAGCACAAATCCAGGCTGGGCAGGGACTGGCTGGAGAGCAGCCCTGAGGAGAGGGACTTGGGGGTGCTGGGGGATGAGAAGCTCAGCAGGAGCTGTCAATGTGCACTTGCAGCCCAGAGAGCCAAGCAGAGCCTGGGCTGCAGCAGGAGAAGTGTGGCCAGCAGGGCAAGGGAGGTGATTCTCCCCCTCTGCTCAGCTCTGCTGAGACCCCACCTGGAGTACTGCATCCAGTTCTGGAGCCTCTGTTCCAAGAGGGCTATGGACATGCTGGAAGGTGTCCAGAGAAGGGCCACCAGGATGAGCAGAGGGCTGGAGCTGCTCTGCTCTGAGGACAGACTGAGAGAGTTGGGGCTGTGCAGTCTGGAGAAGAGAAGGCTCTGAGGTGACCTTCTTGTGGCCTTCCAGGATCTGAAGGGGGCTCCAAGAAAGCTGGGGAGGGACTTTTTAGGCTCTCAGGGAGTGACAGGACTAGGGGGAATGGAATGAAGCTGGAAGTGGGGAGATTCATGCTGAAGGTGAGGAAGAAGTTCTTCCCCATGAGAGTGGTGAGAGCCTGGAATGGGTTGTGCAGGGAGGTGGTTGAGGCTCCATCCCTGGAGGTGTTTGCAGCCAGGCTGGATGAGGCTCTGGGCAGCCTGCTGCAGTGTGAGGTGTCCCTGGCCATGGCAGGGGGGTTGGAACTGGCTGCTCCTTGTGGTCCCTTCCAACCCTGACTGATTCTAGGATTCTATAAGAGTGGTCAGGGATTGGAACAGGCAGCCCAGGGAGGTGGTGGATGTGTTCAAGAAATGTGTGGCCATAGCAGCTTGGGCCATGCTTTGCTGGCCATGGGGGTGTTAGGCTGATGGTTGGACTTGATGATCTTAGAGAATCATAGAACTGCTCCAGCTGGAGAAGACCTCTAAAGGGCTGTTTGAGCAGGTCTGAGCTACTCTGCAGGGATTTTCCTAACCTCTAGCAGTTGCCAAGTCAGGAGGGCAGGGCCATGGCACTTGGGGACATGGTTTCATGGGCATGGTGGTGGTAGGTTGGTGTTTGGACTCAGTGACCTTAGAGGTCTTTTCCAACCCAAACAATTCCGTGAATCTGTGATTGCTAGGGGTGCTGCCAACCCCCCATGGAGCCTGGGGTAGTTTGGCAGTGAAATGCAACTGCTTCTGGCTTGGAGCCTTGGCCATGAGATGTGTTCACACCATTAGAACTGCCAGAGAACATAAGAAGCAGGAAAAAAGTCTCCTAGACCAGGCAGAGGAGGAGAAACTCCAGATGAAACCAGCAGAAGACAGGGCAGGAAGGAAAGGAGGAGAGGCTGAATGTTTCTCTGCCCTCACCATGGGGCACAGAGCCTGCCTGGCTGAGCTGCCTCCTCCTGGGCTCAGCTCTTGGCAGGTTGAGCAGGAAGCTGAAAGTGAGACGAGACCAACAGGTTCTCCATGCTGCTGGGGCTGTGGGAAGCTCTCAGATGGCAGCCACAGCCCTGACCTGGGATCCACCCCGTGCGGAAGAGCAAGGTGCTGAGCTGAGCTAGCCAGGCTTGAAATGGGGCAAAAGGAGCAAACCTGGTGTGAAGAAGGACTTTTTGTGAGGGGGTCTTCCTAACCATGACATCCTCAGAGTGAGCTCTTGCTTGGGAGATGGTTTGGATGGGCTGGAACAATCCTCACTGCCAATCCAGACTGGGGGAGGAGGGGAGAGAAAGCAGCCCTGAGGAAAAGGCCTTGGGGGTGCTGGTGGGGGAGAAGCTGGCCAGGAGCAGGCAGGGTGAGCTTGCAGCACAGAAGGCCAAGGGCAGCCTGGGCTGCAGCCAAAGCAGTGTTGGCAGCAGAGCCAGAGAGGTGATTCTGCCACTTGGCTCTGCTCTGGGGAGACCTCAGCTGCAGTGCTGTGTGCAGCTCTGGAGCCCTCAGCACAGGAAGGACATGGAGCTGATGGAGAGGCTCCAGAGGAGGGCCAGGAGAATGCTCAGGGCTTGGAGCAGCTCTGCTGTGAGGCCAGGCTGAGGGAGCTGGGGGTGTTCAGCCTGGAGAAGAGAAGGCTCCAGGGAGACCTCAGAGCAGCCTGCCAGGACCTGAAGGAGGCTCCAAGAAGGCTGCAGAGAGACTGTTTGCAAACCCTGCAGGGACAGGGTGGACATGGCTCATGAGGAAAGGCTGAGAGCCCTGGGGCTGTTCAGTCTGGAGCAGAGAAGACTGAGAGGAGATCTTACCAATGTCTATCAGTATCTGAGGGCTGGGTGTCAAGAAGGGGCCAGGCTCTCTTCAGTGGTGTCCTGTGATAGGACAAGGGACAATGGACACAAATTGAAACCCAGGAAGTTTGACCTCAACATGAGGAGGGTGCTGGAGCCCTGGAACAGGCTGCCCAGAGGGGTTGTGGAGTCTCCTTCCCTGGAGACTTTCAAGACCCATCTGGATGTGTTCCTGTGTGGCCTGTCCTAAGTGATCCTGCTTTGGCAAGGGGGTTGGACTTGAGGATCTCTGAAGGTCCTTTCCAACCTCTACCATTGAGCAGAACTAGAGGGAATGGCCTCAAGCTGTGTCTGGGGAGGTTTAGGCTGGACAGTAGGAAACATTTTTTCCTGGCAAGAGTGATCAGGCACTGGAATGTGGTGGGCAGGGAGGTGGTGGAGTCCCCAAGCCTGGCTGTGTTTGAAGGTGGTTTGGATGTGGTGCTTGGGGCTCTGGTTTAGGGGTGAGCCTTGCAGAGCAGGGCTCTGGGTTGGACTTGGTGATCCTGAGGGTCTTTTCCAACCTGAAGGTTTCTGTGGTTCTGTGATTTTCTGTGACATTCCAGGACATGGCTTAATGGCTACAATGGTGTTGGATTAATGCTTGGCCTCAATGATCTTGAAGGTCCTTTCCAACCAGAGTGATTCTATTCTTAGCTGAAGGAGGCTACCAGAAGGCTGCAGAGAGACTGTTTGCAAAGGCCTGCAGGGACAGGAGGAGAGGCAATGGCTTCAAAGTAGAGCAGAGCAGATTTAGATTGGACGTGAGGAGGAAATTCTGCCCCAGGAGGGTGGTGGAACACTGGCACAGGTTGCCCAGGGAGGTGTTTGGAGATATTCAAGGTGAGGCTGGACAGGACAGCAACCTGATCTAGTTGGGGATGTCCCTGCTGAGTGCAGAGGGGGTTGGACTGGATGAGCTTTGGAGGTCCTTTCCAACCAGGACCATTCTGTGCTTCTATTCCTCTAACTGAACTCAGCTGCACCTCCCACACTCTGTGTTTCACTCCTCACAAAAAGCAATTGAGGGATTAAATTTATATCAATCACTGCAGCAGCAGCATGCAGCATGCAGCATGCAGGACCACTTTAGATAGCAACAGGACCTAAATATGTTGTGCCTTTGTTAGAGAAGGGGTAGGAAATGGATCCAAGGAGCATTTCTGCAGACAATGAGGTTTTGAACCTGGGGGTTTCATGTCAGCATTGTTGGTGCAAACAGGCTCCACCACAGCCAGCCTTAGCCAGAGGATCTGATGGCTTCTTCCATCCCAGCCTCCAGATAAAGCCCCTGTTATCAGATCACCCACCAGAGACCTTCAAACCCTGCATCTCCATCTGAGCAAACACTGGGATGGAGATAATCAGCAAACTGATGTCCCCCCCCCCCTTTGCCTGGCTGAATAAAAGAGAGGCTTTGTTCAGGGCCAGGAGGCAGGTCCGTGGCAGAGCTGCCGGTGAGGGATTTTATTTCAGCTACCTGCAAAGGAGCTATGAGAAGAATGTGGCAGGTTCCTCTCAGGCTGGAGAAATGGAGAGCTATCACCCTCAAGGTGGTGTTTAATATTAACAGGCCCCAGGCACATCCATCAAAGGTTTGATTGTGCTCCTGTCTGTGTTTAGACACAAACATCACCACCATCCCCTTCCCCAGAAGCCACAGGAAGGGAGCTAAAGCCTTGCACAGGCTGGAGCAGGTGAAAGTCCTCCTGGAGGGAGAGAGATTTGTGTTGGTGGCAGCAGGAACTTGAGCTGTGAGCCCAAACCTTCTCCTGCTCTCTGATGTGCAGGGGTAGCACAAAGGCATCATCCAGGAGCCTCTGAATAATGTTTCAGTTAAGGGAAAAGAGAAAGGGTGGGCAGGCAGGGAGCAGGAGGAAACAATGCAGCCCTGTGTGCATGGGGGAAGCTGGGAAGCAGCCCTTGGGAGGAGGATGCTGGGGTTTGCTTTCCAGGATGGATGGCATCATGGAATCACTAAAGGTGTTGGAAAACACCTCTGAGGTCAGCAAGTCCAACCATCAACCCAACACCAACCATGCCCACTAAACCCTGTCCCAGAGTGCCATGGCCACAAGCTTTTTTGGACACCTCCAGGGATGGTGACTCCAGCACCTCCCTGTGCAGCCTGTTCCAAGCCCTGACCACTCTGGCAGCAGAGAAATATCTCCTAATCTCCAACCTGCAGCAGGACAGGCTGGGAGGTGATCTGCTGGAGAGCAGCCCTGGGGAGAAGGACCTGGGAGTGCTGTGGGAGAACAAGTCCTGCATGGGACAGCAATGTGCCCTGGTGGCCAAGAAGGCCAAGGGGGTCCTGGGGTGCATCAGGAGTGTGGCCAGCAGAGCCAGGGAGGTTCTCCTCCCCCTCTACTCTGCCATGCTGAGACCTCACCTGGAATATTGCATCCAGTTCGAGGCTCCCCAGTTCAGGAGGGACAGGGATCTGCTGGAGAGAGTCCAAGGGAGGGCTGCAAGGATGCTGAAGGGACTGGAGCCCTGCCTGGGGAGGAGAGGCTGAGAGCCCTGGGGGTGGTTAGTCTGGAGAGGAGAAGGCTGAGAGGGATCTGATCAATGTCTATCAATATCTGAGGGCTGGGGGTCAGGAGGGAGGGGACAGGCTCTGCTCACTTGCACCCTGGGATAGGACAAGGGGCAATGGATGGAAACTCCAGCACAGGAGGTTCCACCTCAACATGAGGAGGAACTTCTTCACTGGGAGGGTGACAGAGCACTGGAGCAGGCTGCCCAGAGAGGTTGTGGAGTCTCCTTCTCTGGAGCCTTTCCAGCCCCATCTGGATGTGTTCCTGTGTGCCCTGTGCTGGATTCTATGGTCCTGCTCTGGCAGGGGGGTTGGACTTGATGATCTTTGGAGGTCCCTTCCAGCCCCTAACATCCTCTGATCCTGTGATCCCCTGATCCTGTGAACCTAACCCTCCACAGGTGCAATTTGCTGGGAGCTCCTCCAGCAAAGCCCACCTCGATTTTGTTGCAAACAAGCCTTGGTCTTCATACTCATCCTCTCTGACTCTTTGGGCCAGATGGTGCCAGGAGCACTTCTGCTTATGCTCCTTCTCAGAAGGGCAGGGAAATCTTGCTTGACATGATGACAAATATGGATACTTATCTCTTTCTCTTTCAGTCACATTTGTTTATCAAGTGAACCACAGCTAGGATCTAGAAGCTGCTGTTTCACACCATCATTTTGACTCCTCAGTTCAGACATGGCTTCACCTACCTGCTCTGAAGTGCTCACAATGGATCTAAACATAGTCTGGCAGTAGGTGGGGAGCTGGTTCCCACCTCCAGCTGAATGCATGCTTCAAAATAGGAGCTGCAGCCTTGCAATTGTCTTGTTTGTCACCAATTATTTATATTCAGGGCTGGGTTTTCCTCCCTTTACCTTCATTCAGGGAATCCCCAGAGGGTGAGGAGGATGCTGGTTTAATGGCTTTAAAACAGAGAGGAGAAGGACCCTTGGGGGTGCCTAGATGGCTCCTTCCAAAGAGCTTCAGTTTGATCTTAATTCAGCTCTTAATTCAACCCAGAGGAACCTCCTGAGGTTCCACAAGAGCAAGGGCAGGGATCTGCCCCTGGGCTGGAACAATCCTCACTGTCAATCCAGACTGGGGGAGGAGGGGAGAGAAAGCAGCCCTGAGGAAAAGGCCTTGGGGGTGCTGGTGGGGGAGAAGCTTTGCTCTGAGGCCAGGCTGAGGGAGCTGGGGGTGTTCAGCCTGGAGAAGAGAAGGCTCCAGGGAGACCTCAGAGCAGCCTGCCAGGACCTGAAGGAGGCTCCAAGAAGGCTGCAGAGAGACTGTTTGCAAAGGCCTGCAGGGACAGGAGGAGAGGCAATGGCTTCAAAGGAGAGCAGAGCAGATTTAGATTGGATGTGAGGAAGAAGTTCTGCCCCAGGAGGGTGGTGGAACACTGGCACAGGTTGCCCAGGGAGGTGGTTGAGGTCCCATCCCTGGAGCTATCCAAGGTGAGGCTGGAGAGGGCTGTGGGCAACCTGATCTAGTTGGGGATGTCCCTGCTGAGTGCAGAGGGGCTTGGACTGGATGAGCTTTGGAGGTCCCTTCTGTCCTGGGCCATTCTATGATAAGCCTCTAGAAGTGGTCTGATTGCATCCCCCTGACCCTTGAGCACTGAGGGTGGTGTAGCAGGACCAAGGACCTGTCCCAGCTCTGCACCCCTCCTGTCTGATGCTGGTTTGTGTGGTGAGAGGGGAGGAAAGGAGGTAGAAACCAACGCTTGGTGCCATGAGGATGCACAGAAGGGTCTTGGGAATGCTGTGCCTTGCTTCCCAGTGCTGAGTGCTGCTGGCTGGATCGCTGTCCTCACACACTTGGGTTTTCTGTCCATTAGAGAAGATGCCTCCCTCCTTGAAACACCTTCATATGGACACCAGGTGTACCTGAGGGGGGCCTACAAGGCAGCCTGGAAGGGACTTTTGACAAGGACTTGTAGTGATGGATTGAGAGGGAATGGCTTTGAGCTGGAAGAGGGGAGATGGAGACTGGAGATGAGGAGGAAATTAGTTGCAGTGAGGGTGAGAAGACTCTGGAACAGGTTGCCCAGACATCCACAGCCTCCCTGGAGGTGTTCAAGGCCAGGCTGGATGAGGTCTTGGGCAACCTGGGCTGGTGGGAGGTGTCCCTGCTCATGGCAAGGGGGGTTGGAACAGGATCATCTTGGAGGTCCCTTCCAATCTGAACCATTCTAAGAATCTGTGATACTCTTTCTGCTTACAAAATGTGGCTAGGGTGAGTGAAGCCTTCTGCAGAGCCAAGGAGGATGAGGAGTGAGGCTTCTGCTCCTAACTCCCTGTCCCTCAGTGATGCTGGAAGGGAAGCCACTACTCCAGGCTTAGACCCAGGTATCTATTTCCCTGCTCCACTAATTGCATGTTGGAGCCATGCATTGCCTCCAGCACCTGGAGACCTTTGGTCATGAAGCAATGTTGGATTTTGCACTAATTCAGGCCTGGTTTTGTCCACTGTAGCAGATCTGTACTTATCCTGAGCTGTTTGCCTTGGAGAAGAGGAGGCTAAAGGGAGACCTCAATGCTGTCCACAACTACGTGAAAGGAGGTTGTGGAGAGGTTGGTGCTGGTCTCTTCTCCCAGGTAGTGACAGAACAAGAGGGAATGGCCTCAAGCTGTGACTGGGGAGGTTTAGGCTGGACAGTAGGAAACATTTTTTTCCCAGCAAGAGTGGTGAGGCACTGGGATGTGGTGGGCAGGGAGGTGGTGGAGTCCCCAAGCCTGGCTGTGTTTGAAGGTGGTTTGGATGTGGTGCTTGGGGCTCTGGTTTAGGGGTGAGCCTTGCAGAGTAGGGTTCTGGGTTGGACTTGGTGACCCTGAGGGTCTTTTCCAACCTGAATGTTTCTGTGATTCATCCTGAGAGCAGGAGCTGAGGCTTCTGGACAGGTTTGTGACTTCCAGTGTGGGATAGCACAAATGCAGTCTGGGCAGGGACTGGCTAGAGAGCAGCCCTGAGGAGAGGGACTTGGGGGTGCTGGGGGATGAGAAGCTCAGCAGGAGCTGTCAATGTGCACTTGCAGCCCAGAGAGCCAAGCAGAGCCTGGGCTGCAGCAGGAGAAGTGTGGCCAGCAGGGCAAGGGAGGTGATTCTCCCCCTCTGCTCAGCTCTGCTGAGACCCCACCTGGAGTACTGCATCCAGTTCTGGAGCCTCTGTTCCAAGAGGGCTATGGACATGCTGGAAGGTGTGCAGAGAAGGGCCACCAGGATGAGCAGAGGGCTGGAGCTGCTCTGCTCTGAGGACAGACTGAGAGAGTTGGGGCTGTTCAGTGTGGAGAAGAGAAGGCTCTGAGGTGACCTTCTTGTGGCCTTCCAGGATCTGAAGGGGGCTCCAAGAAAGCTGGGGAGGGACTTTTTAGGCTATCAGGTAGTGACAGGACTGGGGGGAATGGAATAAAGCTGGAAGTGGGGAGATTCAGACTGGATGTGAGGAAGAAGTTCTTCCCCATGAGAGTGGTGAGAGCCTGGAATGGGTTGTGCAGGGAGGTGATTGAGGCTCCATCCCTGGAGGTGTTTGCAGCCAGGCTGGATGAGGCTCTGGGCAGCCTGCTGTAGTGTGAGGTGTCCCTGGCCATGGCAGGGGGGTTGGAACTGGCTGAGCCTTGAGGACCCTTCCAACCCTAAGAATTCTATGATTCTAAGTGTTTAAAAGAGGCAGAGATGTGGTGCTGAGGGTTTAGCACCAGCCTTGGTAGAGGTAGGGATTGGTTGGCCTCCAGGATTTCTCAAGTATTAGCTAAATCTGAACATCTGCTGGAATGGAGATCATCCTACAGCCAGCTGGATCATTATCTAGCTTCTGTTGCCTTTCCTTGATGAATCAGCCAAGAGAAAAGAGCCTCAGAGTCAGGCTGGTTGCTGGGTATAAGCAGGAATAGAATAACTTCACACTTAAAATAATAGAATCATAGAATTGTTAGGGTTGGAAGGGACCTCAAGGATCATCCAGTTGCAACCCCCTTGCCTTCTGGAGCTCTGTGTCTAGTTCTGGAGTCTCTACTACAAGAAGGATCTGGAGGTGCTGGAAGGTGTGCAGAGAAAGGCCACAAGGCTGAGCAGAGGGCTGGAGCTGCTCTGCTGTGGAGACAGACTGAGAGAGTTGGGGCTGTTCAGTCTGGAGAAGAGAAGGCTCTGAGAAGACCTTCTTGTGGCCTTCCAGGATCTGAAGGGGGCTCCATGAAAGCTGGGGAGGGACTTTTAGGGTGTCAGGGAGTGATAGGACTTGGGGGGAATGGAGAAAAAGTAGAAGTGGGGAGGTTCAGATTGGATGTTAGGAAGAAGTTCTTCCCCATGAGGGTGGTGAGAGCCTGGCACAGGCTGCCCAGGGAGGTGGTGGAAGCCTCATCCCTGGAGGTTTTTGCAGCCAGGCTGGAGGTGGCTGTGAGCAACCTGCTGTGGTGTGAGGTGTCCCTGCCCATGGCAGGGGGGTTGGAACTGGCTGAGCCTTCAGGTCCCTTCCAACCCTGATAGTTCTATGATTCTATGATCTTAAAGATGTTTTCCAACCAAACCAGTTCTGTGGTTCTCTGGTTCTTCCTGTTTGGACCTTGCCAGCTTTATCCTCACTCTCTTCTTCAGAGCCTGGAATCACTTGCTGGCAAAGTTCACACTTTGCTCCCAAGGGATTGATCTGGAGGAGGATGGGGGGAGGCTGGGGCTTGTGCTGGGGTGTGATCAAAGGCTGCTGCTCAACCTTTGCCCAGCTGCTCTCCACTTGCCTGTTCAAGGGCCTGACTGCACCTTTCAGATCTGAAAGAAGAAGAAGAAGAAGAAGAAGAAGAAGAAGAAATACTTGGTGGGACTCACCTGCTAACACTCCTCATGTCACAGTCTGCATCTGTTCCTTGTCAACCAGCTTCTGTTTAGACACCATCCCTGCAGCAGAGGAGCTGCAGGACATCAGATGAGGAGAATTCTGCTTCTGTTTATCACTTTCCCCTTGCCTTCCAGTACCTGAAGGAGGCCTACAAGAAAGCTGGGAAGGGGCTACTTACAGAGGCATGGAACAATGTCCTTCTTGAGGAGGACCTGGGGGGGATAAACTCAGCAGGAGCTGGCAATGGTTGCTGGCAGCCCAAAAGGCAGCCCTGTGCTGGGCTGCAGCCAAAGCAGTGAGAGCAGCAGGACAGGGAGGGGATTCTGTCCCTCTGCTCTGCTCTTGGTGCCCCCAGCACAAGAGGGACATGGAAATGCTGGAGGTGGTCCAGAGAAGGGCCACAAAGATGAGCAGAGGGCTGGAGAACCTCCCCTATGGGGACAGAGTTGGGGATGTTCAACCTGGAGAAGAGAAGGCTCCAGGGAGACCTCAGAGCAGCCTTCCAGTACCTGAAGGGAGCTACAGGAGAGCTGGGGAGGGACTTTTGACAAGGGCTGGGAGTGACAGATTGAGAGGGAATGGATTGAAGCCAGAGAAGGGCAGATTTAGACCACATATTAGGAAGAAATTCTTTGCAGTGAGGGTGGGGAAACACTGGCACAGGTTGCCCAGGGAGGCTGTGGATGTCCCCTCCTGGGAAGTGTTCAGTGCCAGACTGGATGAGGTCTGGAGCAACCTGGGCTGGTGGGAGGTGTCCCTGCTCATGGCTGTGGGGCTGAAACTGGCTGACCTTCAGGGTCCTTTCCAACCTGGACCATTCTATGAATCTCTTTCCCCTAACAGCTCAACATACAAATTGTTTGGTTGTCTCCTCCAGTGGCTTCCTTGTTGACTTCCAGCTGCTTGGTCCACACCGAGATGTGCTCAGGGCTAATTTGGTGCTGATGAGATGCCACAAAGGATTTGCTGCTGATGGTGGGGAAGGCATGCAGGGTGCTGACTCTAATTCTTCCTTCCAGGCTATGCCAGGATAAAATTAGTCCTATTTTTTCCTTTCTCCCCCCACCTTTTGCATGGCTGTTTGGGTCATTGATAAGGTCACAGCTCCTTCTCCGAGCTGGAGTTCAGTGCAGTGCTAAAGGGAGACTGAGGGTGGCTTGGACCTGCTTTACCTGCAGCAATAATCCATGCCAGTGGCTCTCCTCCTGTTTCAATCTATTCATCTTCTCCCCTGGAAGGGCTGTGGGGCTGCTGGTTAACCTACCACAGAGCAGGCAAACACAGCTCTTGTGCAAACAAGCAAAGTGTTTCCTGACTGTGCAGGCAAACCATGCCTTGGCCTCTAGTTGCTGGGTAACATCAGGCAAGTCACATATTTGCCCTCAGGGATCTCTTTGGGGCTCACAAGCCCACCACTGCTCTGGCTGCAGGGATGGAAGCCTGGGATGGTTTTGTGAGGCAGGCCAGTGGTGGTGGTGGGGACATGGAAATGAGGGAGAATTTGAAATACAGAGGAGCGTGGCCAGCAGATGGAGGGAGGTTCTCCTCCCCCTCTCCTCTGCCATGCTGACACCTCACCTGGAATATTGCATCCAGTTCTGGGCTCCCCAGTTCAGGAGGGACAGGGAGCTGCTGGAGAGAGTCCAAGGGAGGGCTCCAAGGATGCTGAAGGGACTGGAGCCCTGCCTGGGGAGGAGAGGCTGAGAGCCCTGGGGGTGGTTAGTGTGGAGAGGAGAAGACTGAGAGGGGATTTAATCAATGTTGATAAATATCTGAGGGCTGGGGGTCAGGAGTGAGGGGACAGGCTCTGCTCACTTGCACCCTGGGATAGGACATAAGGCAATGGATGGAAACTCCAGCACAGGAGGTTCCACCTCAACATGAGGAGGAACTTCTTCACTGGGAGGGTGACAGAGCACTGGAGCAGGCTGCCCAGAGAGGTTGTGGAGTCTCCTTCTCTGGAGACTTTCCAGCCCCATCTGGATGTGTTCCTGTGTGACCTGTGCTGGATTCTATGGTGCTGCTCTGGCAGAGGGGTTGGACTTGATGATCTTTGGAGGTCCCTTCCAACCCCTAACCTCCTGGGATCCTGTGACAGCAAAACAGCTCTGCCACTTCTCCCTGTCAACGTGGCTGTGGTCAAATATCAGTGCCTAAGGGCACCCTTGCAATCAGCAGCCCCCTTGCACTTCACAGATGCATGAAGGCCATGGAGCAGGAGTTTGGGGGGGGGGGGGGGGGGGAAGGAGAGAGGGAAAGCAACTTAATGAAAATATTTGGAGCACAAACACAGGAAAGGACAAATCTCCCTTCTGTTTGCCCTGCATTCTCTGAGCATTTGCATGGGGAAAACAATAGAGTGTCCCTTACCAGGCTTCCTTCCCCTCAGCCCAGGGCTGCTCGGATGCTGCAGGCTGCAGAGCAGCTGGGGTGGGGGTTTACCTCCTGCTGCCTTCACTGCCATGCACAGGCAGACAGACAGACAGACAGATGTACACATCTTGGCTTGCTATCTGCTAGACATATTCCAGATAAATTTGGCCTTGGTTGTTCCATGCTTCATTTGATTCTTCTGCAAAAGCCTGACCACACTGAGCTGAGTGGTGTGGCTGGCACAGCACAGGCACAGGATCCATCCAGAGGGACCTGGGCAGGCTTGAGAAGTGGGACCTGGGCAGGCTTGAGAAGTGGGACCTGGGGAACCTCATGAGGTTCAACAAAGCCAAATGTAAGGTCTTTGCACCTGGGTTGGGACAGGCTGGGGGATGAAGGGCTGGAGAGCAGCCCTGTGGAGAAGGACTTGGGAATGCTGGGGGTGACAAGTTGGAGATGAGGCAGCACTGAGCACTGCCAGCCCAGAGCCAGCCCTGTGCTGGGCTGATCCCCAGCAGTGTGGGCAGCAGGGGCAGGGAGGGGATTCTGCCCCTCTGCTGTGCTCTGCTCAGACCCCACCTGCAGTGCTGGGGCAGCTCTGGAGTCCTCAGCACAGCACAGCCAGGGAGCTGCTGGAGCAGGGCCAGAGGAGGGCACTGCTGTGAAGCCAGGCTGAGAGAGTTGGGGTTGTTCAGCCTGGAGAAGAGAAGGCTCCAGGGAGACCTTCTGGTGGCCTTGTAGGACTTGAAGAGAAGAATAAAAAATAAAAGAATGAAGAGAATAAAGAAGAATAAATCTGGGGGCTGACTTTTGAGCAGAGCCTGTTGTGACAAGCCAAGGGGTGATGGTTTGAAACTCAAAGAGGGAAATTCAGATTAAGTAGAAGGAAGGAGATTTTGACACTGAGGGTGGTAAAACATTGTCCCAGGTTGTCTAGAGAGGTGGCAGAAGCCCAGCTGAAAATTCTGTGATGTATCTGGAGGCACAAGGTAGACTGTGACATCACAAAAAGATCCATGGCTGAGTCAGGAGATGAGCTCAGGCAAATCTTCCTGCACCAAAGTCTTCCTTCCTGTGGGCATGGAAGGAGGAAAAGTTTTCTTCTACCTACAAAAAGGCAGAAGAATCCTGGAGGGGGGCTAAAGCTTGTTCCCATTCCCAAAAGGAAGCTGCAGCATCTCCCTCACTGTTCCACCCCTCCAAAACACCAAAGCACCTCTAGAACTTTGCAGTGTCAGATCTTTGGTCATCAGAAAAGAAAAAACTTCCCTTCTGGACCAGTTTTTAACCCTTCCCTAAACATGTAAGGAAAGATTATCATGATGAGAAAGTTTGCTGGAAGGTGTCCAGAGAAGGGCCAGGAGGGTGAGCAGAGGGCTGGAGCTGCTGTGCTATGAGGATAAGCTGAGAGAGTTGGGGTCTGGAGAAGAGAAGGCTCCAAGGAGACCTTCTTGTGGCCTTCCAGGATCTGAAGGGGGCTCCAAGAAAGCTGGGGAGGGACTTTTTAGGATGTCAGGGAGTGATAGGACTGGGGGGAATGGAGCAAAAGTAGAAGTGGGGAGATTCAGACTGGATGTTAGGAAGAAATTCTTCCCCATGAGGGTGGTGAGAGCCTGGCACAGGTTGCCCAGGGAGGTGGTGGAAGCCTCATCCCTGGAGGTGTTTGCAGCCAGGCTGGATGTGGCTGTGAGCAACCTGCTGTGGTGTGAGGTGTCCCTGCCCATGGCAGGGGGGTTGGAACTGGCTGAGCCTTGAGGTCCCTTCCAACCCTGACAGTTCTGTGATTCTAACAATTCTACAGCTCTCTGAATGAGCACAGTAGAAATCTCAGCTCTGCCACAAGAGGATATTTAAAACAGCTTTGAGCATTCAAGGCTCCAAGCATGAGGAACATTTTAAACCTGCAAACAGCTTTCCCAAGCCAGAATTGCATCAGTTTTCCTAGAAGTTATCTCAAAATCCATGTGAAATTTCCTTCTGTTGGCCTCTCTGTGACTTTTTATTGACATTGCATGGCCTTTAGCAGCCAAAGGACCTGAAAAGGACCTTCAAGAAAGCTGGGGAATCATAGAATCATAGAATGGTCTGGGCTGAAGGGACCTGCAGAGATCATCAGGTCCAACCCCCCTGCCAGAGCAGCATCACCCAGGGGAGTCTGCACAGGAATGCATCCAGGTGGGGTTGGAAAGGCTCCAGACAAGGAGACTCCACAACCCCCCTGGGCAGCCTGCTCCAGGGCTCTGTCACCCTCACACCAAAGAAGTTTCTCCTCCTGTTGAGCTGAAATCTTCTCTGTTCAAGTTTGTCTCCATTGCTCCTTGGCTTATCACTGTGCAGCACCCAAAAGAGCCTGGCCCCCTCCCCTTGACACCCACCCCTCACACATTGAGAGACATTGATCAGATCCCTCTCAGCCTTCTCTTCTCCACACTAAACAGCCCCAGGCCTCTCAGCCTCTCTTCCCAGGGGAGATGCTCAAGTCCCCTAAGCATCCTCCTGCCTCTCCCTTGGACTCTCTCCAGCAGCTCTCTGTCTCTCTGGAACTGGGGAGCCCCAACCTGGACACAGGATTGCAGCTGTGCTCTCAGCAGGGCAGAGCAGAGCAGAGGGGGAGCAGAACCTCCCCAGCCCTGCTGCCCACACCAGTTTCAAACCATTGCCCTTTGTCCTGTAGCTTCTAAACAACCTTGGTAAGGATGCTGCTGCTTTCTGCAGGGCTGTTGGACTAGATGACCTCTGAAGGTCCCTTCCAACCCCAATCATTCCGTGATTCTAAGGGCTGCTAGAATTTGGGGCAAGGCTGGGATGTCTTTCTGCTCTTCCTTCCTCTCTTCAGCTGCTTGGGGGCTGGCTTGACAACCAAACCTTCCTCAGTTTTGCATCCCTGGTGGGAGCCTTTGTTGGCTTCAAGCAGCCAAGTCGAAGAAATATTCTGAAAATGTGCAAGGTCTGATCTTTTTTTGGAGGCATTTTGCTCAGCAAATGGATGCTAAAAAGCAAATCACTGCCTGAGCTGTGCTCAGGAGCAGCTGCAGTCTTTCTGGAACCTCACAAGTTAGAAGAATATTTTCTCCTGCTGCCAGAAGGAAATATTTTCTTTTTTTTTTTTTTTTTTTTTCCTTGATCTTTGCAAACAGCAAGCTGAAATTAAAAAGGAGACCATCCCAAGCATGGAAAAATTCATCCCTGGTGTTTAAAGTCTGGCAAAATCACAAAGATCTATGGCCATGACTTCATGTGCCTCCAAATACCTGCAGTGTCTTGTGTTATCCCCCTGCACGTCCCCCCCTGTAAGGGCAAACACATCCTAAAGCTCAGCAATGAACCCAGCAACCAGGCAGCAGAGAAAATACATCCCATGGGGTGGACTTCCCATCAGGATTGAAGATAATCACAGCTCTGTGGGAACTTCTGGTTTGGTAATGCCTGCAGTCAGCAGTCCTGTGAGGAAAAGAGGTTGGCAAAGAGCTACCAGGAGCCCTGCCTGTAACACAACCTCCTGTGTCTGCTGCTGGGGCTGGGGCTTTAGATCTTGAGTTTTCACCTCCAGTTTTTCCCTCCAGGCAGATTTTCCATGCTGATAGGTGTTTGTTTGGGGTTTTGGGGGGGGATTTTTTTTTTTTGTTTTGTTTTCCATGGATTCATAGAATGATTGAAGTTGGAAGGGACCTTAAAGATCATCCAGTTCCAACCCTGCTGCTATGGGCAGGGACACCTCCCACCAGCCCAGGTTGCTCAAGGCTTCATCCAACCTGCCCTTGAACACCTCCACAGCCTCCCTGGGCAACCTCTTCCAGTATCTCCCCACCCTCACTAACAAGAATTTCTTCCTCATCTGTAGTCTAAATCTCCCCTCTTCCAGCTTCAATCCCTTGTCCCTCATCCTATTACTACAAGCCCTTGCCAAAAGTCCCTTCCTTGCTTTCTTGTAGACCCCTTTCAGGTACTGCAAGGCTGCTCTGAGGTCTCCCTAGAGCCTTCTTTTTTTTCTTTGGGGTTGTTTCTACTCCTCTTAGGAAAAGAGAGATGTTTGTTAGTGAGCTGTTGGTTTTATCTGTCTTGAGCAAGACGGGCCTGGCATCTATCAGGCACTGGCTTGTTATGTTGACAGAACATCTCCTTCCCTTTGCACCATTTGGACCTTGCATTCCTCCAGAGCTGCCTCCAAGCATGAGCCAAAATGGTGGAAAATGGCCAAACTGCAGAGAGGATGAGCCAGAAGTTGCTGCTCTCTGCAACTCCCTGAAAGGAGGTTGGAGTGAGGTGGGGGTTGGTGTCCTCTCCCAAGTCACAAGCAATAGAATGAGAGGAACTGGCCTCAAGTTGAACCAGGGGAGGTTTAGGTTGGATATTAGGGGGACAAAAAAAAAAATCTTTGCTGCCAGTGGTCAGGGATTGGAAGAGGCTGCCCAGGGAGATTCAAGAAACCTGTGGCCATGGAAGTTTGGGAGATGGTTTAATGGCCATGATGGTGTTGGGCTGATGCTTGGACTCACAGTCTCACAGTCTATCAGAGGACCTCAAGAGATCATCAGGTCCAACCCCCCTGCCAGAGCAGCATCACCCAGGGGAGTCTGCACAGGAATGCATCCAGCTGGGGTTGGAAAGGCTCCAGAGAAGGAGACTCCACAATCCCCCTGGGCAGCCTGCTCCAGGGCTCTGTCACCCTCACACCAAGGAAGTTTCTCCTCCTGTTGAGCTGAAACCTTCTCTGTTCAAGTTTGTCTCCATTGCTCCTTGGCTTATCACTGTGCAGCACCCACGAGAGCCTGGCCCCCTCCCCTTGACACCCACCCCTCACACATTGAGAGACATTGAGCAGATCCCCTCTCAGCCTTCTCTTCTCCACACTAAACAGCCCCAGGCCTCTCAGCCTCTCTTCCCAGGGGAGATGCTCAAGTCCCCTAAGCATCCTCCTGCCTCTCCCTTGGACTCTCTCCAGCAGCTCTCTGTCTCTCTGGAACTGGGGAGCCCCAAACTGGGCTCTATGATCTTAGAGGTGTTTTCCAACCTTAATGATTCTATCATTCTATGATTCTATGGAAACGATGGAAAATGGCCAATTAGCAGAAAGAATTGGCCAAAATGATTGAGAATGGCCAATTAGCAGAAAGTTGCTCACACCAAGCCTGCAGTTCAGTTTCATAGTCAGGCTTCTCTCAGTGATGCCCAATGCCAGCACAAGGAGCAATGGTGGAAGCTGAGGCATAGGAAGTTCCATGGAAACATGAGGAAATTTTTTTTTTCCCTGTGAGGGTGACAGAACACAGGAAGAGGCTGCCCAGGGGGGTTGTGGAGTCTCCCTCTCTGGAGATATTCAAGACCCACCTGGATGTGTTGCTGTGTGATCTGCTCTAGGTGGTCCTGCTTTGGCAGGAGGGGTGGACTGGATGATCTTCCAAGGTCATTTCCAACCCCTAGCATTCTGTGATGATTCTGTGATTCATCCCCAGTGCTGGGCAGCCCTGGGCTTCCTTCTAACCCTGTATCACCCTGTTGCACAGTGCAGAAACTAAGTCCTGAGTACGCTTTGGACACATCCCCTCAGGGCCACCCAACTACTGAAAGAGTTCATGGGATCATAGAATCTGAGAAGAACAGAATCATTAAGGTTGGACAACACATCCTTATGGTGTCTCTATGATTGATGGCTGCACCCAAAGAGTGGCTGTCAATGGCTCCATGTCCCAGTGGAGGCCAGGGACAAGTGGAGTCCCTCAGGGCTCAGTCCTGGGACCAGGCTGGTTCAACATCTGTGTTGGTGCCATGGAGAGTGGCATTGAGTGCAGCCTCAGCAAGTTTGCTGATGACACCAAGCTGTGTGGTGCAGCAGACAGGCTGGAGGGAAGGGATCCATCCAGAGGGACCTGGACAGGCTGGAGGGAAGGGATCCATCCAGAGGGACCTGGACAGGCTGCAGAGCTGGGCACAAGCCAACCTCAGGAGGGTCAACAAGACCAAGGGCAGGGTCCTGCAGCTGGGTGGAGGCAATGCCAAGCACAAATGCAGGCTGGGCAGGGAGTGGCTGGAGAGCAGCCCTGAGGAGAGGGACTTGGGGGTGCTGGGGGATGAGAAGCTCAGCAGGAGCTGTCAATGTGCACTTGCAGCCCAGAGAGCCAAGCAGAGCCTGGGCTGCAGCAGGAGAAGTGTGGCCAGCAGGGCAAGGGAGGTGATTCTCCCCCTCTGCTCAGCTCTGCTGAGACCCCACCTGGAGTACTGCATCCAGTTCTGGAGCCTCTGTTCCAAGAGGGCTATGGACATGCTGGAAGGTGTCCAGAGAAGGGCCACCAGGATGAGCAGAGGGCTGGAGCTGCTCTGCTCTGAGGACAGACTGAGAGAGTTGGGGCTGTTCAGTCTGGAGAAGAGAAGGCTCTGAGGTGACCTTCTTGTGGCCTTCCAGGATCTGAAGGGGGCTCCAAGAAAGCTGGGGAGGGACTTTTTAGGCTCTCAGGGAGTGACAGGACTGGGGGGAATGGAACAAAGCTGGAAGTGGGGAGATTCAGGCTGGAGGTGAGGAAGAAGTTCTTCCCCATGAGAGTGGTGAGAGCCTGGAATGGGTTGTGCAGGGAGGTGGTTGAGGCTCCATCCCTGGAGGTGTTTGCAGCCAGGCTGGATGAGGCTCTGGCCAGCCTGCTGTAGTGTGAGGTGTCCCTGGCCATGGCAGGGGGGTTGGAACTGGCTGCTCCTTGTGGTCCTTTCCAACTCTGCCTGATTCTGTGATTCTAAGGTCTCTAGGATTCATGAAGCCCAACTCTCAACCCAACCCCACCATGCCCACTAAACCCCATCCCAAACTGCTAGGTCTACACATTGTTTTGAACCCCTCCAGGGATGATGACTCCACCACCACTCCTGGGCAGCCTGTTCCAAGCCCTCTGACCACTCTTGCAGTCAAGAAATTTTCCCTAATCTCCAACCTAACCCTCCCCTGAGGTCATTTCTTCTTGTCCTACCACTTGATACTAAGGAGAAGACCCCAGAGTTGCTCGCAGACGGGCAGGAAAACCCCTAACAAAAAGAAAAGAGCTACGAGCCTTCGGGTGCAGCTTGTCTTCTCCTCCTCCTTTTCTTCTTCCTCCTCCTCCTCCTCCTCCTCCAGCCTCTGCTGCTGCCGCTGTCCGGGGCGGAGCCGCCCGCCCCAGCCCCCGCCCCGCTGCCGGGAGCGGGCGGCGGAGCCGAGCTGAGCTGTGCCGGGCTGCGGGGACAGGGACACGGTGGTGCCATCTCCCTTCTTCCCTGCCTTTCGCTGCCCCCGTCCTACCCTCTGCTGCTAGGGTGCTGGGAAGAAGCGGGGGAAGCATCGTTCGGCGGGGCAGGGGGTCCCCCCCTCCCTCGGGGGTTCGGAGACCTGGAGGATTTCCCAGCGCTGGCAGGTAAAGGGTTGGACTGGTTGGACTGGGAGGAAGGGGTGGCCTGTTTCACATCCTCCCCTTCCCCTGCCCTTATCTGCGAGGCGGGGGGGTGCTGGGTGCCTCCGGGAGGGGGGGTGGGAAATGATGCTGAGCCCGGGGGTGGGTGGGGTGGAGTGGGTTGAGTGTGTGACAGCTATGCCAGGTTTGACCCCCCCCTACCCCCCAAAGGTGCTCTGTTGTCCAAAAAGCTGTCCCTCCACCCCCCACCCCCCAAGGCGTTTATTTCTTTTCCCCAGCGGGTGTTTCCTTCCCCAAAAGGTATTAATTTGCCTTCCATGCCCCCCAAAACTGTGTGCCTCCCCTCCCCCCCCCCCCCCCCCCCCCCAAATGAAAGCCTTTACTTGGTTGGGAGCATCCCAAGCAAAGTTGGGATGTGCTAGGCTGCTGCCATACAGTGGGGGACGTGGGTGGACACCCACCTGAGGAGAAGTCCTGGGGTACCCCTTTGTGTCTACAGGACCACCCCACTCCCCCAGCACCTTCCCCCCACCCCCCCACTTGCCAGGATGTGGATCTGGCCACCCCCTTTAGGCTGTACTTGTTTTACAGGTAATGCTTCATTTTCAGACACCACTCCCAAAATATTGACACCCGCAGTGTCCAACGGCCCCCAGGGGGCTGTCCGCTGCCAGAAAACCCCTGAGGCAGCAAAAATCCTCCAAAAGAGATTTATTCTCCTTGCCCTGTGGAGGAGCATCCCTCTGAAGGATGTCCTGTGTGGGGTTTTTGTTTTTAAGTGACACCACCCTGGTGTTTAAGGACCCTAAATTTCTTGCTGAGCAGAGAGAGAGAGAGAGAAGGGGGAGGAAAAAAAAATAAAGGGTGAAGGTAGAAAGTGTTTTGATTTTTCTCTTGATGCTTGGCAAAAGAAATTGGTCAGAAAAAGGAGACCTAGAAGGGAAAGAGGGGGGGGGGAGGAGAAAAGAAAAAATAGAAATCATCTCCTTGCTGCTTTCTTGAAGCTCTTCCCCAAGTCCTGGAGCCCAGGAAAAAAAAAAAAACCAACAAAACAACTGGGTGGTGTTGAGGAGTTGCAGTGGGAATCTGAGCTGGAAAAGGTTTGTTGTAGCAATTCCTGCCATGGAAGGCTGTGAAATTTCACCCCTGGCGTGATGGAAGTGGGGATTCTTCAGCCAGAAAAGAAAAAGGAAAGAAAAAAACCCAACCCAAGCCAACAATAAACCACCACCACCACCCAGGGAGGGGTTTATTAGAGGTGGGTTTGGCCGCTCAGCTCTTAGGACTTGGCATAATCGTGGTGGCTTAAAGGTTATTTTGAGGTTGGAAAGGGATTAATGGAGAGATGATCAGAACAGTCCTGACCATGCTGCACGGGAAGCCAAAAAAAAAAAAAAAAAAAAAAAAAAAGTAAATAAAAAGAATAAAAATTTTAATTTGGTTCTTTGGGTTTGTTTTTTTTTTCCCTTTGTATGAAGGAAATGCTCGCTCAGAAAGCTCTTCAAGGGTTTGGTTTGCTCTTTTCTTTTTTCCTCTGTTAGGAAGTTCTGCCCTATGTGGAGAACATGGGCAGGTGTCCCTGCCTGTTGTAGAGGGGGAGGCTGGAACTGGATTCTCTTTAAGGTCCTTCCCAACCCAAACTGTTCTATGAACCTCTGAAACATTAAGCCTGGCAGTGCTGTTTGGATGCTGTATTCTCCTCGGAGCGCTGCCAGCTGCCAGGAAATTTAGGCTGTCACTTGTGAGGGAGCAAAAGTTAGAGTGGTGCTTGATCTGGAAGAGCTTTTTTATGGGGGGGGAAGGGGTGGTTGGGATCACAGTGATGCTGTGATGCATCTTCCTCCAAATTGCTGGCTTGCACTTGGCTGAAGAAGAAGCTGAAGTAAATGGATTTCCTGCCTTGCATTTTGTCTGGCACCTCTATGTTCACCACTCATCAGATTGCTCTGGGAAAAAAGTCCATTAATGCATGACCCAGCCTTTTGTCATGCATCCTGAATCCTTAAATCCCGGGTTTTTTGTTTGATTGTTTGTTTTTCCCCCTACATATTCCCCTCCACCAAGACCTGAAGCATCTCGGTGCTGACACTCCGACGATATCATTTATCTGTGGAATATTTCTCTGTGGTTTAAGAAGGTGGCAAAGGGAAGCTCTGCTTTGGAGGCAGAGTTAATTTTAGAGTGGGTGTCTCTGTCAAGATGTACTTTTTCCTCAGCCAAGAAGCAGGTTCTGCTCTTTCCCTGCCATGAATTCCATGCTGGAAGGTGAAGCGTGGCTGAGAGTTGTCCTGTGTGGTGCCAAGGAGCAGTACCAGGACCATGAGTTCTGCTTGGATCAGTTGGTTTGGTGGCAGGGTGGAGATTCAGAAACTGCTGGTTTGGATTTAATGCTAAAGGGATTTAGGTTTGTTGGGGGCTTTGATTTTGCAAGGCAACAAATTGCTTTTATCAACCAGGAAGGGATGGATGTAGTGAAGTGAGTGAGATACTGGAACCAGCTGCCTGGGCTGAGGCCTGTTTATAGACTCAGCATAGGATGGGTTGAGCTGGGAGGGACCTTTAAAGGTCATCTAGTTCAGCCCCCCTCCTTCAGTAAGCCAGGTTGCTCAGAGCCCCCCCAAGCTTGACCTTGAATGTCTCCAGGGATGGAGCTTCTACCACTTCCCTGGGCAACCTGCTCCAGCGTTCCAGCACTTTCATAGCGAAGAGCTTCTTTCTGATGTCCCAATTTGTCCTACTTTTATCCACAAAACCTCCATGCACATCTGATCCCAAGTGAGTGCCCTAAAGTCACCAGAATTGGCATATTTAAGGGTTTGTTGTTGATTTTGTTTTTATATCCAAGTGTGGGTTCCAGTAACTCAGCGTTGCAAAGGGTGCTGTGGGTTGAAGCCAAGCTGGTTTCCACCCAGCCAGAGGTGGTAGCAGATGGCTCCTTCACCTTTGTTGTTTGCACTTTGATGCTCCCAGGTGGTGGAAGTTAGGTCTGGGTCCCCTTTTAACAGAGACATCTACAGGGAGTGTTGTTCTTGAACTTGCTTTGTGAGTCTTCCCCATAGGGAAGATGAAAGGCTATGGCTGCACCTTGGAAAGGCTCTGCAGCTGCAGGCTCTGTGTGTGAAGGTGTGGGGGAATCACTAACATGAAAAGTGTTGGATGTGGATGGACCCTTGGTGCTCCTCCTGACAGCAGGAGACATGGGGTATAGCAACCTGCTTTCCTTGGAGGCTGTGTTCCTGGTTTGAACCTCCTTTCCCTTGAGGAGATATATCCAGGGGGGCTGTGCCCCTGCCCAAAAAGTGCTTTAATGAGATGCTTGGCACCTTCTGAGTGCTATTGAAATGAAGTGATGGGATCCACCTGGCTGTGGCCATAAAGAGGTTTCCTTGGGCTGCAGCTGTTGCTAATTGAGCTTTAAGGAGGCCAAAGGGTGGGTGGAGAGGTGGCTGTGGTGGTTCATCCTGGTGCAGTGCTGCTGGGGTGAGGAGGCTGCTGCTGCTGCTTTGGGCTTTGCTGGTGCTACCTTGCAGCTCTTGGGAGGTGAGTGGTGGTCTTGGCTTCTCCCCTTCTAGCAGGGTCTTTGCTCAGGGCTGGGTTTTTTTTTCTCTTCAAGATGATTGTACTGAGCTGGCTGGGAAGCTGAGCAAGTTCCTTCTGCTCAGGAGAGGGCAGTGTCACACCAACCATGTTGTAAATCCACGTGGAGGTGGCAACCTTTGTCCACCCAAGGCTCTAGGAGGGTCAGGCAGGGCTCTTGAGAGACTGCTCTGGGTTGGAAGGGACCTCCAAAGCTCATCCAGTCCAACCCCCTCTGCACTCAGCAGGGACATCCCCAACTAGATCAGGTTGCCCACAGCCCTCTCCAGCCTCACCTTCAATAGCTCCAGGGATAGGGCTCCAACCACCTCCCTGGGCAACCTCTTCCAGTGTGAGTGTGAGACACAGCCACCTCTTTCCCTCTCCCTTCTCCCTCATGCAAAACATTCCCCTTCCAGCTCTGGCTTCCTGCCCCTGAGCAAGCTGCTGGTGCTGAAGAGACCTTTGTAGGAAGGTTGTTAAAGCATGATGCTGGGAAAAGGGATTTCAAAGGCTGTTTATAGCAGTTGGCTTCCCCTGCCAGCCCCTCTATAAACAGTCATTAGATGCAGCTACTTTAATGCACCTCTCTTGACTTTCAAAGGAGGCAAGGAAAAAAAAAAAAAAACCCAAACCCCAAACCCAAAGCTGCAAGTTGGTGTTTTGGCTTTGCTGCTTTTTTTACCTCTTTAGCTAACCACTGTCTTCCCTCCACTTCCTCCAATCAATACCCACAGCTACTGGGCAGGACAAAGCTGCCTGAATATTTGCTTAAAGGGCTCAATAAAGCTGAGGGGGGTTAAAAAAAAAATAATAATAACAAAAAGCCTTATTTTTAATAGGTCATTAAATATTTGTGGAAGGTTCCTGCCAAGGGGTGGTTTCAAGGTACAGGGTGTTCAAACAAGGACCTGGGACCTTCTTGGGTGGCAATGGATTTGGGTTTCTTTGTTTTGTGGTGTTTTTTTTTTTTTTTTTCCTCTTCTCCCCTGCTTGTCTCTGAGGGTTGAACTGGAGGAGCTTTGAGGTCTCTTCCAAGCAGATCTATTCTGTGAGCCTATCTCCATGGAGGTTTTCACATCCTGAATCCATTCCAGGTTGTGCTTGAGCTCTGTCTCTCGTCCATCTGCTCCTTGGGCAGGATCTGCTGTGTGAGAAATGTTTCTTTAGTGAAGATTCAATTTTTTGCACAGATTTTTTTGGGTGTTTTTATGTGTGTGTGTGGGTGCAGGTATATCTAAATCAGATTGCCCAGGCTGGATGTGGCTCTGGGCCAGCTGCTGTAGTGTGAGGTGTCCCTGCCCATGGCAGAGGGCTTGGAACTGGATGATCCTTGAGGTCCCTTCCAATCCTGACAATTCCATGATTCTATATTTCAAGTGGGCTGGGCTGGTTTTTCCAGCACAGTACAGGTTAGGGCTTGACCTGCTGCAAAGGAGTTCCATGGAGAGAAGCTCCTTGGTGTCCTGCTGGACAGTAAGTTATCCATGGGACAGCAATGTGACCTGATGGCCCAGGAGGCATCTTGGGGAGTATTAAGAAGAGTGTGGCCAGCAGGTCAAGGGAGGTTCTCCTTCCCTCTACCCTGTCCTGGTGAGACCACCCCTGGAGTATTGAGTTCAGGTCTGGGTTCCCCAGTTCAAGAGGGACAGGAGAGTGTCCAACAGAGGCTGTGAGGGTGATGAAGGGACTGGAACTGTGTGATGAGGAAAGGTTGAGAGACCTGGGTCTGTTTAGGCTGGAGAAGAGAAGGCTGAGAGGAGATCTTCTAAATGTCTATAAATATCTGAGGGGTGGGTGTCAAGAAGAAGGGGTCAGGCTCCTCTCAGTGGTGTCTTGTGATAGGACAAGAGGCAGTGAACACAAACTGGAACCCAAGAAGTTCCACCTCAGCATGAAGCAGGCTGCCCAGGGAGGTTGTGGAGTCTTCTCTAAAGACTTTCAAGACTCATCTGGATGCATTCCTGTGTAACCTGGACCAGTAAATGGATAAAGAACTGGCTTGATGGCTGCACCCAAAGAGTGGCTGTCAATGGCTCCATGTCCCAGTGGAGGCCAGGGACAAGTGGAGTCCCTCAGGGCTCAGTCCTGGCACCAGGCTTGGTCAACATCTGTGTTGGTGCCATGGAGAGTGGCATTGAGTGCAGCCTCAGCAAGTTTGCTGCTGACACCAAGCTGTGTGGTGCAGCAGACAGGCTGGAGGGAAGGGATCCATCCAGAGGGACCTGGCCAGGCTGGAGGGAAGGGATCCATCCAGAGGGACCTGGCCAGGCTGGAGGGAAGGGATCCATCCAGAGGGACCTGGCCAGGCTGGAGGGAAGGGATCCATCCAGAGGGACCTGGCCAGGCTGGAGGGAAGGGATCCATCCAGAGGGACCTGGCCAGGCTGGAGGGAAGGGATCCATCCAGAGGGACCTGGCCAGGCTGGAGGGAAGGGATCCATCCAGAGGGACCTGGCCAGGCTGGAGGGAAGGGATCCATCCAGAGGGACCTGGACAGGCTGGAGGGAAGGGATCCATCCAGAGGGACCTGGACAGGCTGCAGAGCTGGGCACAAGCCAACCTCAGGAGGTTCAACAAGACCAAGGGCAGGGTCCTGCAGCTGGGTGCAGGCAATGCCAAGCACAAATGCAGGCTGGGCAGGGAGTGGCTGGAGAGCAGCCCTGAGGAGAGGGACTTGGGGGTGCTGGGGGATGAGAAGCTCAGCAGGAGCTGTCAATGTGCACTTGCAGCCCAGAGAGCCAAGCAGAGCCTGGGCTGCAGCAGGAGAAGTGTGGCCAGCAGGGCAAGGGAGGTGATTCTCCCCCTCTGCTCAGCTCTGCTGAGACCCCACCTGGAGTACTGCATCCAGTTCTGGAGCCTCTGTTCCAAGAGGGCTATGGACATGCTGGAAGGTGTCCAGAGAAGGGCCACCAGGATGAGCAGAGGGCTGGAGCTGCTCTGCTCTGAGGACAGACTGAGAGAGTTGGGGCTGTTCAGTCTGGAGAAGAGAAGGCTCTGAGGTGACCTTCTTGTGGCCTTCCAGGATCTGAAGGGGGCTCCAAGAAAGCTGGGGAGGGACTTTTTAGGCTATCAGGTAGTGACAGGACTGGGGGGAATGGAATAAAGCTGGAAGTGGGGAGATTCAGGCTGGAGGTGAGGAAGAAGTTCTTCCCCATGAGAGTGGTGAGAGCCTGGAATGGGTTGTGCAGGGAGGTGGTTGAGGCTCCATCCCTGGAGGTGTTTGCAGCCAGGCTGGATGAGGCTCTGGGCAGCCTGCTGTAGTGTGAGGTGTCCCTGGCCATGGCAGGGGGGTTGGAACTGGCTGAGCCTTGTGGTCCCTTCCAACCCTGACTGATTCTAGGATTCTAACCTGCCTTGGGTGCCCCTGCTCTGGCAGGGGGGGTTGGACTGGATGATCTCTGGAGCTCCCTTCCAACCCCTACCACTCTGTGATTATGAAAAATGCTCTTTAGTGGATATTTTCTCTTTCTTTTATTTGACACTGATTTATTTGTGTGTGTGTGGTGCCAGGTATTGCTGAAGTGAGCTGGGATGTTTTGTTTGGTGGTTGGTTGGTTGTTTTCTTTTTTCCTCCCAGTTGGATAAAGCGTGGGGATGGGGATAGGAAGGAGGCAAGCAGCACCTTGCCTGGGGTGATGCACAAATCTGGGCACCAGCTCCTTCCCCAGCCACCCACATCTCTGCAGAGTCTTTGCCAGCAGCTAATCTCTTCCTTGGAATTAGCTCTCACTGGTTTGAACATAATTCCTTAGCCATGACAAAATTGAACCCTCCTGTTCTCTAACCACCACGGTTTCCACATCACTTCCTGCTCAGGACTTGGAGCTTTCCATGAGAGGCTTTGCCTGATGCTTTGGGGTCCAGGCTGCTGGATCCTGGAGGGCTTGGAGTTGATGGACTGTAAGTTTATGCTTTGCTTCTCTGGCAGTGCTCAGAGGATCTGTTTCACTTTCAGATGTAGCATGTGGCACTGTGCTAAAGCAGCTTTTTAGCTTGCACTTTTTCCTATTAAAGCAAGCTGGCCTTTGTTTTTGTTTTTTTTTTTTTTTTTATCTTGATTTATTTGGTTTTTAATCCTGCATTTTCTCTTCAAGCTCACTTAAAATTCTGCTGTAACCTGTGCAATCTCTTCCTAAATCTTTGCTCCCTACATTTGGCTTCCCTTCCCCCCACACCTTGATGAACTGAAATGAAACTTCTCCTTTCCCCCAGACTGAGGTATTAGGTGCACAGTGCAGAAACATTTTGGTCATCCACCATTTCCAGTTGCTCTGAGTTTCAGGCTGCTCAAGGAGAGCATCTTGCATCTTGTGGTCAAGGGTTGGGACAGGCTGGCCAGGGAGGGGGTGGAGTCCCCATCCCTGGAGGTGTTAAGCAACCTGTGGATGTGGCACTTTGGGAGGTGTTTTAGTGGCTATGGTGGGGTTGGGTTGATGGTTGGACTTTGGTGATCTTGGAGGCCTTTTTCAACCTCAGTGATGATTCTGTGATTTAAAGAGCACAAGAAGGTGAAGGTCAGAGTTTTCTTCAAGGGTGGGTTTTGGTGTAGCCCTGAAAAAGATGGAGTGGGCTGGGTGTACCCTGCAATGTCCAAGTGTTCCTCTGAACCAAGATTTTTCTCTTGGTCCATTTCTCTTGTGTTGATGAGTCATAGAAGCATAGAATGGGCTGGGTTGGAAGGGACCTCCAAAGGTCATCTAGGCCATACCCCTCTGAAGCTCTTGAGTTGATGGTCACCTAATCATAAATCGAATTACCTGAGTCTAAAATGCAGTCAGTGGTCTGAATGAAGAATTGCAGCAAACCAAAATTGCCTTTTCAGACTTGGAGATGCCTGCAGCCTCATGGCTGGTGGTTAGGACTTGAAAGTCCAAAGGTGATGGGGTGATTCCATGAGGTTGTTGGGAAGTAGGTTCTTGGAGCAGGTCACTTGAGAGCTTGGAGACCACTTGAGGCTCATGTCTAAGCTTGATGTCCTGCTAAATATCCTGGGATCCTGCCACAAGGGTAGAAGCCTGGTGGTAAGGGGCAAGCATGGTGCTTCCAAGGTGTCCCTTTTGTGTGGGAACCCTCTGACACCCACCCTTGTGTGTGACCCTTCTGCCCCCCTTGTGTCTGAAGAGCTCCTTTTTGAGCAAAGCCTTGGAAGATAGTTGTACAACTGAGGCATGTTCTGGGTCATGCCTCAGCTCCTAGGGTCATGCTTGGACTTTATGATCCTAAAGATCTCTTCCAACCAAAAGGATTCTCTGATTCTAGGTGCCCTTGCTGTGCCCAGTGCACATCCATCAAAGAATCATGGAATGGTCCAGGCTGGAAGGGACCTCCAAAGGTCATCCAGTCTGACCTCCTCTGCACTCAGCAGGGACATCCCCAACTAGATCAGGTTGCCCACAGCCCTCTCCAGCCTCACCTTCAATAGCTCCAGGGATGGGACCTCAACCACCTCCCTGGGCAACCTGTGCCAGTGTTCCACCACCCTAATGGTGCAGAACTTCTTCCTCACATCCAATCTAAATCTGCTCTGCTCTCCTTTGAAGCCATTGCCTCTCCTCCTGTCCCTGCAGCCCTTTGCAAACAGTCTCTCTGCAGCCTTCTTGGAGCCTCCTTCAGGTCCTGGCAGGCTGCTCTGAGGTCTCCCTGGAGCCTTCTCTTCTCCAGGCTGAACACCCCCAGCTCCCTCAGCCTGGCCTCACAGCAGAGCTGCTCCAAGCCCTGAGCATTCTCCTGGCCCTCCTCTGGAGCCTCTCCATCAGCTCCATGTCCTTCCTGTGCTGAGGGCTCCAGAGCTGCACACAGCACTGCAGCTGAGGTCTCCCCAGAGCAGAGCCAAGTGGCAGAATCACCTCTCTGGCTCTGCTGCCAACACTGCTTTGGCTGCAGCCCAGGCTGCCCTTGGCCTTCTGTGCTGCAAGCTCACCCTGCCTGCTCCTGGCCAGCTTCTCCCCCACCAGCACCCCCAAGGCCTTTTCCTCAGGGCTGCTTTCTCTCCCCTCCTCCCCCAGTCTGGATTGACAGTGAGGATTGTTCCAGCCCAGGGGCAGATCCCTGCCCTTGCTCTTGTGGAACCTCAGGAGGTTCCTCTGGGTTGAATTAAGAGCTGAATTAAGATCAAACTGAAGCTCTTTGGAAGGAGCCATCTAGGCACCCCCAAGGGTCCTTCTCCTCTCTGTTTTAAAGCCATTAAACCAGCATCCTCCTCACCTTCTGGTGGTTCCCTGAATGAAGGTAAAGGGAGGAAAACCCAGCCCTGAATATAAATAATTGATCACAAACAAGACAATTGCAAAGCTGTTCTTGTTGAACCTCAGGAGGTTCACCTGGGCTTCACCTCTCCAGCTTGTCCAGGTCCCTCTGGATGCCATCCTGTCATGCTGCCAAGGAGCAAGGTGTGGCTGAGGGCTTTCCAGGTCATGCTAAGTGGAGGTACTGCATGTGCCCAAACCCTCTCTGAGACACAGAGAAGACCTTGAACTTGTTTACAGGGATTTAGCAGGGTGGAGAGGTCACTCTGGGATATTTGGGTGGATTTTTTGTGTGTGTGTCTGTGTGTGGTTGGGTTTTGAGCTTGGGTTTTTTGTGCCAAGAGGTAATGAATGGTTTCCTTGGGATTAAATATTTCCTGCCTGTCTCAGCTGTTGATGCAGGAAGGAGTCATCCAACCTTTTGACCTTTCTTGGGGACAAGAAAGGAAAAGGCTTTTTGGAAAAGGTAAGAAGTGTATGTTCACACCATTAGGTGTGACCTGCAGGTGAGAGAGGTTCTCCTCTTCCTCCTCTCTGCCTTAATGAGGTCACATCTGGAGGCTTGGGTCCAGTTCTGGGCTCCTCACTTTGTGAGAGACAAGAAACTACTGGAAAGAGTCCAGTGGAGTCTGGGAAGATGCTGAAGGACCTGGAGCAGCTCTGAGGAGCCAAGGCTGAGAGCCTGCAGAAGAGCAGCCCCAGAGGGGATCTGATCAATGCTGATCAATATCCAAAGGGTGGGGAGCAAGAGAATAGGGCCAGACTCTTTTTAGTGGTGCCCAGGGATGGGGCAAGGGGCACAAACTGAAACCCAGGAGGTTCCATCTGAAGATGAGGAGAAAGTAGTTTGTTGTGAGGGTGCTGGAGGCCTGGAGCAGGCTGCCCAGAGAGGTTGTGGAGTCTCCTTGTGTGGAGAGCTTCCAACCCCCCCTGGGCACTGTGCTCCTGGGGAGGCTGCTGTGGGGGCCCTGCTGGAGCAGGGGGCTTGGACTGGGGGAGCTCCAGAGGTCCCTTCCCACCCCCACCATGCTGGGGGTGTGTGACAACTCCTGTGCCTGCCTTGCTCAACCACTCCCTGCTACAAAGAGGCTCCACAGAGAAGTTTCTTGAGGCTGTCAAGGGAGGTGATGTTCCGTAGGCACTTGCCTGATCCAGCAGTGATTATGTTTGCAGGTACTGTGGGAATTTTGCTGTCAATCTACCTGCTAATTATGCCTGGATCCTGTCAGTGAGACTTAGAAACTGTCAGTCAAGCCTACTGCAGTTTGAAACCCAGCAGAGCAGGCAGCTCTTGGCTCCTGGTTTGGCTGTCCAGGCAGAAACTCAGTTGTGTGATTTGCTCCTCTTCTCTCAAGCTTTTTAGGGTTCTCATTTCTCCATCCATAGTCCTGAGCTGGTGGTTTGAGCTTGGAGCTCTACACAGTAATAATGGCAGAACAAATATCTGTGGTTTGGGTTTTTAATCCTGCATTTTCTCTGAAAACTCACTTAAAACTCTGCTGTGACTTGTGCAATCTCTTTGTCACAGTCTCACAGTACATCAGAGGTTGGAAGGGACCTCCAGAGATCATCAGGTCCAACCCCCCTGCCAGAGCAGCATCACCCAGGGGAGTCTGCACAGGAATGCATCCAGCTGGGGTTGGAAAGGCTCCAGAGAAGGAGACTCCACAACCCCCCTGGGCAGCCTGCTCCAGGGCTCTGTCACCCTCACACCAAAGAAGTTTCTCCTCCTGTTGAGCTGAAACCTTCTCTGTTCAAGTTTGTCTCCATTGCTCCTTGGCTTATCACTGTGCAGCACCCACAAGAGCCTGGCCCCCTCCCCTTGACACCCACCCCTCACACATTGAGAGACATTGATCAGATCCCCTCTCAGCCTTCTCTTCTCCACACTAAACAGCCCCAGGCCTCTCAGCCTCTCTTCCCAGGGGAGATGCTCAAGTCCCCTAAGCAGCCTCCTGGCTCTAATATCCAAGAACTTCTGCCTGATGCCCAACTGCTTCTCACATCTGTGCTCATCTTCTGCTTCCTCTTCTGCCTGAAACCTGGAGGTGGAATCTGTTTTAAAGCCCCAAGCAGCTAAACTCACATTTAACTCCCAGTTAACCTCTTGAAATGCAGAGTGCTTGCAGACCTCGTTAAGAGCCTCATTTAAAGTGCAAGGTTGACAGCTGAACTGGAGCTATTTTCCCTCATCACAAGTATGCCCTGAACTCTCTCTCTTTTCTGGGACCTGGACAGGCTGCAGAGCTGGGCACAAGCCAAGCTCAGGAGGTTCAACAAGACCAAGGGCAGGGTCCTGCAGCTGGGTGCAGGCAATGCCAAGCACAAATGCAGGCTGGGCAGGGAGTGGCTGGAGAGCAGCCCTGAGGAGAGGGACTTGGGGGTGCTGGGGGATGAGAAGCTCAGCAGGAGCTGTCAATGTGCACTTGCAGCCCAGAGAGCCAAGCAGAGCCTGGGCTGCAGCAGGAGAAGTGTGGCCAGCAGGGCAAGGGAGGTGATTCTCCCCCTCTGCTCAGCTCTGCTGAGACCCCACCTGGAGTACTGCATCCAGTTCTGGAGCCTCTGTTCCAAGAGGGCTATGGACATGCTGGAAGGTGTCCAGAGAAGGACCACCAGGATGAGCAGAGGGCTGGAGCTGCTCTGCTATGAGGACAGACTGAGAGAGTTGGGGCTGTTCAGTGTGGAGAAGAGAAGGCTCTGAGGTGACCTTCTTGTGGCCTTCCAGGATCTGAAGGGGGCTCCAAGAAAGCTGGGGAGGGACTTTTTAGGCTCTCAGGGAGTGACAGGACTGGGGGGAATGGAATAAAGCTGGAAGTGGGAAGATTCAGGCTGGAGGTGAGGAAGAAGTTCTTCCCCATGAGAGTGGTGAGAGCCTGGAATGGGTTGTGCAGGGAGGTGGTTGAGGCTCCATCCCTGGAGGTGTTTGCAGCCAGGCTGGATGAGGCTCTGGCCAGCCTGCTGTAGTGTGAGGTGTCCCTGGCCATGGCAGGGGGGTTGGAACTGGCTGAGCCTTGTGGTCCCTTCCCACCCTGACTGATTCTAGGATTCTGTAAGGCAGGTTGAGGGTGGTTTGGTTTTCTTGTTGTGTGGGTCTAAATCTCCAGGCTCTTGGGGAGGAAAGCTCTGTGTTAAAGGGCTGTGGTGTCACTTGTGGGTTGAGACAGCTGTAGGTGTTAAAATCTTAATGTGATGGGAACAGAAGCCTGCTCTGGGGTCTCTCAGGCTGCCAGCCAAGCCTTGGTTGCTCACAAGGTCACGCCACTGCCTGGATGTGTTTCTGAAACCCAAACTGGGTAGGTTCTCCTGATGCAGTTGGGTTTTTTTTGTGTTTTTTTTTTCTTTTCTTTGCAAAGGGGTAAAAAAAAAAAAAATCAAGCTGCTTCTGGGCTTTTAGCAAGGGAGCTGCTGTCCTTGAAAACATGAGTAGAAGCTTGGTGGCACATGGCCAGCACTGAATGTCCTTCCTTGGGCTTGTACCCAGGCAAGGATCAGCCCTGCAATGTGGTTGTGGTTTTTGGCTCTGATCCTTGGGGGGTGAGAGGTAACCCTGGGTAAGGAGGAGCTCAGAACTTGCTCTGTGGTTGGTTTGGTAGAGCTGGGAGAGAGTCCCTGGGTGCAGAGTTGTCTTTGGTGTGTTCCTCTGGGAGTGGTGAGTGTGGATATGGCACTTCAGGACATGGTTTAGCCAAGCCTGGTGGCTTTGGGTTGATGATCTTAGAGGTCTTTTGCAACCTGAATGATTCTGTGATGTTTCTCCTGCTGTCATAGGAGCCATGGTGGAGGCAGGAACCTGGGCAGCATGGACAGCAGGGAGGGGATTCTACCTCTCTGCTCTGTTGGGGTCAGCTCTGGAGTTCTCAGCACAGCACAGCCAGGGACCTGTTGGAGCAGGGCCAGAGGAGGCCACAGCAATGGTGGGAGGGCTGGAAGGCTGAGAATGTTGGGGTTGTTCATCCTGGAGAAGAGAAAGCTCCAGGAGGACCTTCTGGTGGCCTTTAGGTACACAAAGTGGCCCAGAAGAAAGATGGGGAGGGGCTTTTGAACAGGACCTGTTGTGACAGGTCAAGGGGTGATGGTTTGAAACTAAAAGGAGGAGGCTCAGGCTAGATTCTGAGGATTTTTGGACACTGATGTGGTGAGACACTGCCCTAGGTTTCCTGGAGAAGTGGGAGATGCCCCCTCCCTGCAACCATTCCAGGTCAGCTTGGATGGGACTCTCAGCAACCTGATGACCTTTAGAGGTCCCTTCCAACCCAAACCATTCTCCAGTTCTGAATCTGAGATCCATTTGCATTCCCCCCAAAAGAAAGTCATGGAGGGCAAGCTGTAGATGTTGAGTGCAAGGTTGATTATTTTGGGTTTGAGTTTCCAGGAGTTGTGCTGCTCCTGCACTTGGGTCTAGCTCCACCAAAAAGCTTCTGCAGGTTGGAAATGCTGTTTAAGGGTCACCTCCATGGAGCTGTTGCAAACAGCTTGCCTGCTGCAGTCCATCTGTCAGGCTGGGGAGGTTTTGGTGCATGCTGAGCTCAAACCATGCTGGGCTGAATACCAACTCAGTAGGAAGCTTTCACAATGCTGACCTGCCCCAGTATCACCTGGAGTGGGGTGATGAATGCCTTTGGTGGTGGGATGGGTAGGGTGGTGAGAGGTTAGCAAGGCTGGAGTTGAGCCTGTGACCAAGAGGCAAAGCTTGCTGCTAGGCTGAGAATCCCTCATGCTCATAAATACCTGAGGGGTCAGGAAGGAAGGGACAGGCTCTGCTCACTTGTGCCCTGGGGTAGGACAAGGGGCAATGGATGGAAACTCCAGCACAGGAGGTTCCACCTCACCATGAGGAGCAACTTCTTCACTGGGAGGGTGACAGAGCACTGGAACAGGCTGCCCAGAGAGGTTGTGGAGTCTCCTTCTCTGGAGACTTTCCAGCCCCATCTGGATGTGTTCCTGTGTGACCTGTGCTGGATTCTATGGTCTTGCTCTGGCAGAGGGGCTGGGCTTGAAGGTCTCCAGAGGTCCCTTCCAACCCCTGACATCTTCTTGCTGGTTTATAGTGGGGATGAGTTTCATTAGCAGGGATGAAGGCTGGGAGTTTATTGTGAAGTTACAACCTGGCATCCAAACTTTCTTAGAGCTCTCCTCTAGTGAACAGTTCTGTAGGTGTCCTGGAGTTCCACTTTTAAGAGCAAAACAACCTTCAGTTGGGGCTGTCCTCCATATTTCTCAGTCATCTTCAAATGCTAAAACTTTCCTGTTGTGGGAGGCCTTAAATCCAAGCTTCTGGGACAATGTTCTGCTTGTACTGAGTGCTGTTATCAGACCCATGAGACAATCACTTTTGCTGTCTTGGCTGCTTCTCCTTCAACCCAGGGAAAATATTGGTTTTTTTCCCCCCCATTTTCTTGGACTTTGTAGCTCAGCTGCATGATCCAGGGAGGGGGACACCAGTGGCCTGGATTCTGCTCTCCTTCAGCAATTTGTGGGCTGGATGTAGGGGTGTCATAGAATTATTAGGGTTGGAAGGGACCTCAAGGATCAGCCAGTTCCAACTCCCCTGCCATGGGCAGGGACACCTCACACTACAGCAGGTTGCTCAGAGCCACATCCAGCCTGGCCTTCAAAACCTCCAAGGATGAGGGAAGGGATCCATCCAGAGGGACCTGGACAGGCTGCAGAGCTGGGCACAAGCCAACCTCAGGAGGTTCAACAAGACCAAGGGCAGGGTCCTGCAGCTGGGTGCAGGCAATGCCAAGCACAGGCTGGGATTGGGACTGGCTGGAGAGCAGCCCTGAGGAGAGGGACTTGGGGGTGCTGGGGGATGAGAAGCTCAGCAGGAGCTGTCAATGTGCACTTGCAGCCCAGAAAGCCAAGCAGAGCCTGGGCTGCAGCAGGAGAAGTGTGGCCAGCAGGGCAAGGGAGGGGATTCTCCCCCTCTGCTCAGCTCTGCTGAGACCCCACCTGGAGCACTGCATCCAGTTCTGGAGCCTCTGTTCCAAGAGGGCTATGGACATGCTGGAAGGTGTCCAGAGAAGGGCCACGAGGATGAGCAGCCTGGCCTTCAAAACCTCCAGGGATGAGGCTTCCACCACCTCCCTGGGCTACCTGTTCCAGTGTCTCACCACCCTCATGGAAGCTGTGGATTGAGGGTAGGTGGAGTGTGAGGAGCAGGGAGCCCCTGAGGTCACAGGCTTTGGTAGATGGGGGTCAAAAGATGACGTGGTCACTTGTTTCCACACCTCTTCCTGGCCATGATGTGCTTCCCTATCTCTGCTGATATTTGCAGTGAGTGATAAGAGAGGCTCTGTAGCAAGGGAGCTGTGCAGCAGATAAAACCTGCTGTGCGCAAGAGTTGTTCCACCAAGACCTTATCAGCACCAGGAAAACAATCATCAAGGCTTGGGAGAGATGTGGATGGTTTGGAACCTTCAGTGGCACAGAAATGCTCACCCAGGAATGGGGCTGGAGGTGCTACTGCTGCTGCTCTGTAAGTCCCTTGCAAATGTGGTTTGGTTTTGGTTTTTCTCCAGTGGGAAATCTGGGGTGGGGTTGAGGCTTGTCAACTGGGCAAGGATGGGGCTTAAATGGAGCCAGCTGGGGACTGTGGCTGTTTGTGCATGGAATGAGCTGCCTGATGGAGGTGGTAGCTGGTCTCAGTGTGGGTTGAGCTCAGGTGGGATCCCTAGAGCTGAGCTCAGGTGGGATCCCTAGAATGGTTGGAAAAGACCTTTCAGATCATCTGCTTTCATGAGACCCCACCTGGAGTACTGTGACCAGTTTTGGGAGCCTCCTTCCCCAGCACAAGAAGGACATTTTGGGGTTTTTATCCCAGTTTTAGAATATTAATTTCATTGGATATTAGAAGAAACTGCTTCAGTGAAAGGGTTCTCAAAGACTCAAAGTAAATAAATTCAGCTTCTTGGCCAAGCTGGTGAAGGATCTGGAGAACAGGGCTGGTGAGGAGCAGCTGAGGTGAACTGGGGTTCTTCAGGCTGGAGAGGAGGAGGCTGAGGGGAGACCTCATTGCTCTCCAACAGCAGGCTGGAGCCAGGTCGGGCTGGTCTCTTCCCCCAAGGAACAAGTGATAGGACAAGAGGAAATGACCTCAAGTTGCACCAGGAGAGGTTTAAGTTGGATATCAAAAGGAACTTCTTCAGTGAAAGAGTTCTCAAGCACTGGCACAGGCTGCCCAGGGAAGTGGTTGAATCCCCATCCCTGGTGGTGTCTAAAAGACACAGAGCTGTGGTGCTGAGGGCCATGGTTTAGCACCAGCCTTGTTAGAGTTAGGGGATGGTTGGACTGGATCATCTTGAAAGTCTTCTCCAACCAAACCAATTCTATGATTTGCTTTCCTGTGGTACTGATGTGTTGGGAGAGGCTCTGCAGAAGAGTGGTTTGAGCCAGCTGATGGCATGGCAGGAGAAGGCAGGAGGGCAAGAGATGGATGGAAGAGGGCAGGAGGTGGGACTTGGCAAGAGGTTTGCTTGCTCTGGGATAATGTCAGAAGTCTGCTTGCCCTCTGCAAAGCAAGGTTTAGGTTGTCTGAACCAGGGCCAGGCTGTGAGGAACATCAACCCTGGCTGTGCTGCAGATAATCTGAGCTGTTGAAAGAGTCCTGTGACAGAAGTGGGAGCAAACACTCATTCATTGCTCTTACATTTGGCTGCACACAGGCTCAGTGTGACCCTCCTGCTTCCCAGATTGGGCAATTTGGTTCCTTTTAGCTTTTTTTCCCAGAAGAACTCTTGCTGCTGCTGCTCAGCTGTGTCATCAGTGTATTAATTTAGGGTTAAATTAACAAGGTGGGAATTATAAAAATATTTTTATTTCCCCCAAAACTATGTACAAAACTGGTAAAAGTTATTTACAGATTCTCTTCAGTCGCTGAATCTTTCCAGGATGCTTATGGCAATTTTCAATACAATTTGGAGAGCTGGGAGACTGGAAAAGGCTAAGCCACAAATAGCTTCACCCCACTTATAAATCAAAGGCTGACCAATAACCCTTAGGGAGATAGGAGCAGGCCAGGGTTTAGTCATGAAAATCGGAGTAGGAATTTGGAGACGGTCCCTAGATCGCTCGCTCTCTGCTGACAGGCTCCAGAAACTGTCGAGTTGTCATCCAATTCGAGGCTCAGGCTTTACAAGATCGGTTCCAGGGAGAAGCGAAACGGCAGGCAGGTCCCAGGCAGGCAGGGGCAGGGCTTTGCTGACAGGCTCCCGAGCAGGATGGATCCCAGGCAGGCAAACTCCCGAGCAGGATCGGTCCCAGGCTGGTGGTGGCAGGCAGGTCCCAGGCAGGCAAACTCCCGAGCAGGATCGGTCCCAGGCTGGTGGTGGCAGGCAGGTCCCAGGCAGGCAGACTCCCGAGCAGGATCGGTCCCAGGCTGGTGGTGGCAGGCAGGTCCCAGGCAGGCAGACTCCCGAGCAGGATCGGTCCCAGGCTGGGGGTGGCAGGCAGGTCCCAGGCAGGCAAACTCCCGAGCAGGATCGGTCCCAGGCTGGCAGTGGCAGGCAGGTCCCAGGCAGGCTCAACATGAGGAGCAGGCTGCCCAGGGGGGTTGTGGAGTCTCCTTCTCTAGAGACTTTCCAACCCCAGCTGGATGCATTCCTGTGCAGACTCCCCTGGGTGATGCTGCTCTGGCAGGGGGGTTGGACCTGATGATCTCTTGAGGTCTCTTCCATCCTCTGATCTACTCCGAGACTGTGAAACCTGAGCTCCTGGGGCTGTCTGATTCCAGGGCTTCATGTAGCAGAGCCATCTGATTTCTCCCAGAATTGATATGCTAACCATTAAATCTAAATTGACTCCAAATGTGGTGGAAGCTGGAGGAAAAAGCTCATCTCCTGGTATTTATTGTAGGTCCAACACCTTCTGCTGGAGGCCAGCAGCTCCTGTGAAACCTCTCTTGCTTAAGCAGCACAGTCAGGAAACAAACCCGACCCTTCTGGGTCACAGGAAGGTGCTTGCAGTGATTTCAAATCCTCTTGGAAAGCTGCTAAGTGGATCTCTGACTCATTTCATGCTTTTTAGAAGAGGTTTTCTGCTTCAGGTTGGAAGTGAAAGGCAATCTTGGAGCCTGGGGTTTGATCTAGGAGGAAGGAATAATAAGGAAGTGGTGGTAGGAGGAGGAAGCACAGGATGAGCACAGCTCATCATAGAATTTGGGTTTGGCTTGGAAGGGACTTTAAAGATCATTTAGTTCCAACCCCCCTGTGGTGGGCAGGGACACTTTCCACTAGACCAGGTTGCTCAAGGCCTCATCCCAACCCTGCAGTTTAAATCATGTTCCATGTGAACCCTCACCTCTTGGTCTCTGGCAGCCAGATCTGGACCTCAGCCCCATTTCTTTTCTCATGTGGGATTTTTCCAACTTGTTATTGGGCTCCAGAAGCTAATTGTTTACAAAAGCTTGTGGAGTCCCCAGAGGGGCATCCTGGGGAGAGGAAATCTCTTGTGTGAGTGTTGTTGCTTCATGGCATTGTCCCAGTGCTTGGTCAAGAAGCTGGGCTCTCTTGCTGTCCCCATAGGAGAGGATCTCCAGCCCTCTGCTCATCCTTGTGGCCCTTTTCTTTACATGTTCCAGCACATCCAGAGCCTCTGTTCCAAGAGGGCTATGGACATGCTGGAAGGTGTCCAGAGAAGGCCACCAGGATGAGCAGAGGGCTGGAGCTGCTCTCCTATGAGGACAGACTGAGAGAGTTGGGGCTGTTCAGTCTGGAGAAGAGAAGGCTCTGAGGTGACCTTCTTGTGGCCTTCCAGGATCTGAAGGGGGCTCCAAGAAAGCTGGGGAGGGACTTTTGAGGGTGTCAGGGAGTGATGGGGGTGGGGGGGTGGGATGGAGCAAAACTAGAAGTGGGAAGATTCAGACTGGAGGTGAGGAAGAAGTTGTTCCCCATGAGGGTGGTGAGAGACTGGCACAGGTTGCCCAGGGAAGTGGTGGAAGCCTCATTCCTGGAGGTGTTTAAGGCCAGGCTGGATGTGGCTGTGAGCATCCTGCTGTAGTGTGAGGTGTCCCTGCCCATGGCAGGGGGGTTGGAACTGGCTGAGCCTTGAGGTCCCTTCCAATCCTAACAATTCTATGATAATTTGCTTTGATGGTGGTAAAGCATTAGAACAGGCTCTACAAGCTTGTTCCAGTGCTCTACCACCCTCCAATTGGAGTCTCCTTCTTTGGAGTCATTTAAAGCACTGCAGTAGGTTCTCAGGCATTGGAACAGGCTGCCCAGGGAGGTGGTGCAGTCACCATCCCTGGAGGTGTTCAAGGAACCTGCTGAGATGGCACTTTGGGCTGTGGTTTAATGGCCATGGTGGTGTTAATTTGATGGTTGGAATCAATCTTAGAGGCCTTTTCCAACCAAAACAGTTCCATGACTTTATGCAAAGCCACCTGGATGCCATCCTCTGCAACCTGCTCTAGCTGAACCTGCTCTTGCAGGGGGTTTGGACTAGCTGATCTCCAGAGGTCCCTTCCAACCCCCACCATTCTGTGATGCTGTGACTTCACATCCTCCTTGTCCACGTCTCAGCTCAGCCACTGTTGCTGTCTTCTCCTGGGTGCTTTCCCTTGGCCACCCTGTAAGTTTTTGCTGCCTCAGCGTGGCTTGAAGCTGCTGAGATGTTCTGCTTCCCAAAATGGCCTTTTTTGGCCATGTGCTTGATGCTAAAAGGCAACCTGGTTTTGTTGGAAGGGAAGGTATGAGAGAAGCATTGCCTGAAACACTTGTGGCTGTCAGCTCTGTTGAGCCAACTCTTGGCCAAGGGTGTGAGGAAAACCTTGCTGTGTCTCATGCACCATCAGGTTTAATGCTTGCTAAGTGGCAGAGCTGGTGAGGGGAAGCATTGGGCTGCTGTTAAAGAGAGAGAGAGAGCTGCAAGTGGCTGAGCTTTTGAGAGGAAGGTGTCACAGTACATCACAGGCTGGAAGGGACCTCCAGAGATTATCAGGTCCAACCCCCCTGCCAGAGCAGCATCACCCAGGGGAGTCTGCACAGGAATGCATCCAGCTGGGGTTGGAAAGGCTCCAGAGAAGGAGACTCCACAACCCCCCTGGGCAGCCTGCTCCAGGGCTCTGTCACCCTCACACCAAAGAAGTTTCTCCTCCTGTTGAGCTGAAACCTTCTCTGTTCAAGTTTGTCTCCATTGCTCCTTGGCTTATCACTGTGCAGCACCCACAAGAGCCTGGCCCCCTCCCCTTGACACCCACCCCTCACACATTGAGAGACATTGATCAGATCCCCTCTCAGCCTTCTCTTCTCCACACTAAACAGCCCCAGGCCTCTCAGCCTCTCTTCCCAGGGGAGATGCTCAAGTCCCCTAAGCATCCTCCTGCCTCTCCCTTGGACTCTCTCCAGCAGCTCTCTGTCTCTCTTCAACTGGGGAGCCCCAAACTGGACACAGGATTGCAGCTGTGCTCTCAGCAGGGCAGAGCAGAGCAGAGGGGGAGCAGAACCTCCCCAGCCCTGCTGCCCACACTTTTCTTGCTGCCCCCCAGGATGCCATTGGCTCTCTTGGCCACAAGGGCACATTGCTGTCCCATGCAGAACTTGCTGCCCACCAGCACTCCAAGGTCTTTCTCTGTGGAGCTGCTCTCCAGCAGGGCAGCCTCTAACCTGTCCTGGTGCCTGCTGTTGTTCCTCCCCAGACACTGTGGCTGTGTGCTCAATGCAGATCTGGAGGCTGCTGGGTTTTCAGGATTCCCACCAGGGCTCTGAAGAGGAGCAGCTGAGGGAACTGGGGTTGTTCACCCTAGAGAAGAGGCTGAGGGGAGACCTTGTTGCTCTCCACAGCTCTGAAAGGAGGTTGGAGTGAAATGGGGGTTGGTCTCTTCTCCCAGGTCATGATGAGGATATGGCCTCAAGTTGCACCAGGGGAGGTTTAGGTTGGATGCAAGGAACAATTTCTTCTTCCAGAGGCTTGTCAAGCCCTGGATCAGGCTGCTCAGGGTGGTGGTAGAGTTACCATCCCTGAAGGTGTTCAAAAAACACATGGGCATGACATTTTGGAACATGGCTTAGTGGGCATGGTGGTGTTGGGTTGATGGTTGGACTTGATGCTCTTAGAGGCCTTTTCCTGCCTTAGTGTAAGGTCCTGCATCTAGGTTCAGGCAATCCCAGGCACCAATACAGGCTGGACAGGGACTGACTTGAGAGCATCCCTGAAGAAAAGGCCTTAGGGGTGCTGGAGGATGAGAAGCTCAGCAGGAGCTGTCAATGTGCACTTGCAGCCCAGAGAGCCAAGCAGAGCCTGGGCTGCATCAGGAGAAGTGTGGCCAGCAGGGCAAGGGAGGGGATTCTCCCCCTCTGCTGAGGTCTGCTCAGACCACAGCTGGAGCTCTGTGTCCAGTTCTGGAGCCTCTGTTCCAGGAAGGATCTGGAGGTGCTGGAAGGTGTCCAGAGAAGGGCCAGGAGGATGAGCAGAGGGCTGGAGCTGCTCTGCTCTGAGGACAGACTGAAAGAGTTGGGGCTGTTCAGTCTGGAGAGGAGAAGGCTCTGAGGTGACCTTCTTGTGGCCTTCCAGGATCTGAAGGGGGCTACAGGAAAGCTGGGGATGGACTTTTTAGGGTGTCAGGGAGTGACAGGACTGGGGGAAATGGAGCAAAAGTAGAAATGGGGAGATTCAGATTGGATGTTAGGAAGAAATTCTTCCCCATGAGGGTGGTGAGAGCCTGGCAGAGGTTGCCCAGGGAGGTGGTGGAAGCCTCATCCCTGGAGGCTTTTGCAGCCAGGCTGGAGGTGGCTGTGAGCAACCTGCTGTGGTGTGAGGTGTCCCTGCCCATGGCAGGGGGGTTGGAACTGGCTGAGCCTTGAGCTCCCTTCCAGCCCTGACAATTCTTTGGGTCTATGATCTGGCCAGCACTGGTGATCTGGGATATCCAGCTCTAGAACTTTGCCTACCACATCAAAACTAGTCCTCCTCCTGTGGTGCAAAATGTTTAGAATCATAGAATGGTTTGGTTTGAATGCTCTCAGAGGTCTTTCCTGACCTTAGTGAATCTAGGACTCACTGCCAGGTGGGAGACTTGGGAATTTGGGAAGGTAGCAGCAGCTACCTGCCTGTGGGGAAAACCTTTGAGTCTCAGGAGTAACATGGAACATGAGGGCTTTGTTTGAATGATTTTTTTTTTTCTTGTTCTAGAGATGAATCAGCCTCAGAGTTTGGTCTTTTGACTTTGGTCTTCATGTTGTACATGATGGACAAAAGTAGGGTTTGCCACTTCTTGCTTCCATTGAAGCACTGTAAGATGTTGAAAGGTCTTGGTGTGATGGTGAACTTTGTAGAGTAGGATTAATGGTTGGACTTGATGGTCCCAAGGGTCTTTTTCAACCTAATTGATTTGGTGATAGGCTTAGTGAAGGCTTGAGATACTTAAGGGGCCCATAAGAAAGCTGGGGAGAAGTGCAGGACCTGGCAGTTGGCCTTGTTGAATCTTTTCTAATTGCCCTTAGTCTACTGATCCAACCTGTTCAGGTCTCTCTAGAGCCTCCCTACCCTCAAGCAGGGCCACACTCCCACCCAGCTTAGGGTCAGCCTTACTGAGGGTGGAATACTGAAGGTGATGATTGAGCAACCTTACCAAGGAAGGTCATAGAATGGTCTGGGTTGGAAGGGACCTCCAAAGCTCATCCAGTCCAAGCCCCTCTGCACTCAGCAGGGACATCCCCAACTAGATCAGGTTGCCCACAGCCCTCTCCAGCCTCACCTTCAATAGCTCCAGGAGTGGGGTCCTCAACTACTCCCTGGGCAAATTGTTTCAGTGTTCTACCACCCATGGGTGGCTTCTGTTGGGAGGGAAAGGATTTGGTGGATTGTTTGTCTTTGGTGATGGGCTGGAATCATAGAATCCTAGAATCAGTCAGGGCTGGAAGGGACCACAAGGAGCAGCCAGTTCCAACCCCCCTGCCATGGCCAGGGACACCTCACACTACAGCAGGCTGCCCAGAGCCTCATCCAGCCTGGCTGCAAACACCTCCAGGGATGGAGCCTCAACCACCTCCCTGCACAACCCATTCCAGGCTCTCACCACTCTCATGGGGAAGAACTTCTTCCTCACCTCCAGCCTGAATCTCCCCACTTCCAGCTTTATTCCATTCCCCCCAGTCCTGTCACTACCTGAGAGCCTAAAAAGTCCCTCCCCAGCTTTCTTGGAGCCCCCTTCAGATCCCTCTTGGAATAGAGGCTCCAGCACTGGATGCAGTACTCCAGGTGGGGTCTCAGCAGAGCTGAGCAGAGGGGGAGAATCACCTCCCTTGCCCTGCTGGCCACACTTCTCCTGCTGCAGCCCAGGCTCTGCTTGGCTCTCTGGGCTGCAAGTGCACATTGACAGCTCCTGCTGAGCTTCTCCTCCCCCAGCACCCCCAAGTCCCTCTCCTCAGGGCTGCTCTCCAGCCACTCCCTGCCCAGCCTGCATTTGTGCTTGGCATTGCCTGCACCCAGCTGCAGGACCCTGCCCTTGGTCTTGTTGCCCTCCTGAGGTTGGCTTGTGCCCAGCTCTGCAGCCTGTGCAGGTCCCTCTGGATGGATCCCTTCCCTCCAGACTGTCCAGGTCCCTCTGGATGGATCCCTTCCCTCCAGCCTGTGCAGGTCCCTCTGGATGGATCCCTTCCCTCCAGCCTGTCTGCTGCACCACACAGCTTGGTGTCATCAGCAAACTTGCTGAGGGTGCACTCAATGAATGGGTAGGAATGGGCCATGTCTGAGTGGAGGTGGTGAGCCATGCCTGACAAGTGGGATTTCTGGGGGGTGGTGTCTGGAAAAATGCTGTGCAGGAACCTTTGCCTGGCTCCAGAATTTAGTAGACAGTTTTTACTCCTCTGAAATAATGACCTCAGGGCAATGCCACTATTCCACTTGAGCTGTGACACAGGGGAGGAGATGGAGCATGTGGGATGGGATGAGAAAAAAGAATCCACAACAGTTTTCCTTCTGCCCTTTCCCCTTTCTAACAGCTTTTCTCCAGTGCAGTAGCCAAAAGGTGATTCTTTTGATGATGATTTTCCTTTCCCCCCCTCCAACCTCCAGTGATGGGCAGGAACTAGACATCAGAAATACTTCCAGCTTTGGACACAACCTGCCAAAAATAGCTGAGAGCTCTGGGGGCTTGCTGGGAGCTGGCAAAGGGCTCTGCTTGCTTTAGCCTGAGTGTGCCAAGGAGCTGAGCTCACAGAGCATCTTTGGAGCCAGCAGGGTGTGAAGGTGGTAATGGGAAAAACCTTCCTGCTGCTGCAGCAGTGCCATGGGGATGGTTTCATCACCTTGAGGGAAGCTCACTGTGGTCTGTGTTGTTGCTAGAAATCCACACCTGAGCATTGCTGCTTTTCATAGAATCACAGAATTGTTTGGCTTGGAAAAGACCTTTTAAGAGCAAGTCCAACCATCCACCCAACACCCCCATGACCACTAAACCACATCCCCAGGTGCCATGGGCACAGGTTGAGCAGGGCCAGCAGGATGAGCAGAGGGCTGGAGCTGCTCTCCTATGTGGACAGACTGAGAGAGTTGGGGCTGTTCAGGCTGGAGAGGAGAAGACTCCGAGGTGACCTTCTTGTGGCCTTCCAGGACCTGAAGGGGGCTCCAAGAAAGCTGGGGAGGGACTTTTTAGAATCTCAGGTAGTGACAGGACTGGGGGGAATGGAATAAAGCTGGAAGTGGGGAGATTCAGGCTGGAGGTGAGGAAGAAGTTCTTCCCCATGAGAGTGGTGAGAGCCTGGAATGGGTTGTGCAGGGAGGTGGTTGAGGCTCCATCCCTGGAGGTGTTTGCAGCCAGGCTGGATGAGGCTCTGGCCAGCCTGCTGTAGTGTGAGGTGTCCCTGGCCATGGCAGGGGGTTTGGAACTGGCTGAGCCTTGTGGTCCCTTCCAACCCTGACTGATTCTGGACAACCCATTCCAGGCTCTCACCACTCTCATGGGGAAGAACTTCTTCACCTCTAGCCTGAATCTCCCCACTTCCAGCTTTATTCCATTCCCCCCAGTCCTGTCACTCCCTGAGAGCCTAAAAAGTCCCTCCCCAGCTTTCTTGGAGCCCCCTTCAGATCCTGGAAGGCCACAAGAAGGTCACCTCAGAGCCTTCTCTTCTCCAGACTGAACAGCCCCAACTCTCTCAGTCTGTCCTCAGAGCAGAGCAGCTCCAGCCCTCTGCTCATCCTGGTGGCCCTTCTCTGGACACCTTCCAGCATGTCCATAGCCCTCTTGGAACAGAGGCTCCAGAACTGGATGCAGTACTCCAGGTGGGGTCTCAGCAGAGCTGAGCAGAGGGGGAGAATCACCTCCCTTGCCCTGCTGGCCACACTTCTCCTGCTGCAGCCCAGGCTCTGCTTGGCTCTCTGGGCTGCAAGTGCACATTGACAGCTCCTGCTGAGCTTCTCATCCCCCAGCACCCCCAAGTCCCTCTCCTCAGGGCTGCTCTCCAGCCACTCCCTGCCCAGCCTGCATTTGTGCTTGGCATTGCCTGCACCCAGCTGCAGGACCCTGCCCTTGGTCTTGTTGAACCTCCTGAGGTTGGCTTGTGCCCAGCTCTGCAGCCTGTCCAGGTCCCTCTGGATGGATCCCTTCCCTCCAGCCTGTCCAGGTCCCTCTGGATGGATCCCTTCCCTCCAGCCTGTCCAGGTACCTCTGGATGGATCCCTTCCCTCCAGCCTGTCCGGGTCCCTCTGGATGGATCCCTTCCCTCCAGCCTGTGCAGGTCCCTCTGGATGGATCCCTTCCCTCCAGCCTGTCTGCTGCACCACACAGCTTGGTGTCATCAGCAAACTTGCTGAGGGTGCACTCAATGCCACTCTCCATGGCACTTACAAAGATGTTGAACAAAACTGAGATATTGAACGATCCCAGCTGCAATCATAGAATCAGAGAGTGGTAGGGGTTGGAGGGGACCTCTGGATCTAGAACCCAACCCCCTTGCCAAAGCAGGATCACCTAGGGCAGGTCACCCAGGAACATGTGCAGTTCAGTCAGCCCAGTGGCTGACAGCCTTTTGGTGCCCTGGGGTTGGGCTGGGACCATAAGGGAGGCCTTCAAACTCAGGCAGAACCCAGATTCAGATGCATAGAGGAAGATTCTCCCCCAGTAAGTGTGGATCAGCTGGGGTGGGAGTAAAATCCCAGTCCCCTGGGTCTGATTGCAGGGCTGGGAGCTATCTTTAGCTGCCAAGAGGCATTTGCACGTGGTGCAGAAGTGTCTGGCAGCTGAACCTCTCTGCTGCATCCCCTCCAGCCTGGTTTGCAGAGACTCTGTGGGTTGCTCTGTGAATAATCTGGGAGGAGGGCAGCAGGGGATGTGTTGGCTCTTCACCTTCAGTATGGAAATGACACTTTCCCAGGTGGGGGTGGTGAGAAGTTGGAGGATGTCACTGGAGCTGAGGAGTATGGAAGATCTTCTCAGTCCTGGAGGCTCAGCTTTCCCCTAGTGTTCTCTGGAGGTTGCTGTTGAACTGGAAAGCATCATTGCCATGGTGCTTAGTCACATGAGACAACCTCTCCTCTGGAGGTGGGAACAGCATGGGGGTTGCTTTGCATGGCAAGATCTCCAGATCTTGTTGGTGAAAGGGTGGTTGCCCCCCTCCCCTTGACACCCACCCCTCACACATTGAGAGACATTGATCAGATCCCTCTCAGCCTTCTCTTCTCCACACTAAACAGCCCCAGGCCTCTCAGCCTCTCTTCCCAGGGGAGATGCTCAAGTCCCCTAAGCATCCTCCTGCCTCTCCCTTGGACTCTCTCCAGCAGCTCTCTGTCTCTCTTGAACTGGGGAGCCCCAAACTGGACACAGGATTGCAGCTGTGCTCTCAGCAGGGCAGAGCAGAGAGGTAGAACAACTTCCCTAGCCCTGCTGGACACATTCTTGATGCATCCCAGGATCTGAGTGGTGCAGTTCTTGCTGGCCCCATTCCTGCTCACTGGCTTTAATGGGGACAGTATCAAATTGCATCCAAACTGTCACCAAGTGCAATGACTCTGCAGTAGGCCATTGGTCTCCTGGTGCTAGTTTTGGCCACAGAGTAACTTGGCTTTAGTTGCCTCTATTTATACAGCACAAATGGATTTGTCACCTGATAGCTTGAGCCCTCTCCTGATTGTCCCATTGAAGACAATCACTTTTCTTGCCTGCCTCCTTGCTGCTTGGCTTTCTTTCTTCCTCCAGCTTGCTAATATTTTCATGCAGCTCCTCTGCTTTGAAGGCTCCAAGCAGTGCTTGAGGCTTTTTAATCTCATTTCTGGTCTGGTGCCAAGAGAAATGCTGCTGTGGCTTTTGCTTTCCCTCCATGGATGTTGGCTGTGCACTGTAGCATCTCTGGGGCTTGGGCTAGGTGGTGTTCAGGGGTCTCCTTTCAAGCCCTATCATTCTGTGGTTCTATGAAACATGTTAAATGCCATCCAGGTTATTTTTAACAGTAGTTAATATTAAACCAAACACCAAACTGAGTTATAGAGAGGTGGGAGAGAATGGTTTGGGTTGTGAAGGGACCTTTAAAGGTCACCTAATTCCATCTCCCTGCAGTCAGCAGGGACAGCTGCAAATCCATCAGGTTGCTCAGAACTCCAAGCAACCTGACCTGGAATGGTTCCAGGGATTGGGGCATCTCCCACCTCACTGGGCAACCTGGGCCAGTGTCTCACCATCCACACTGGAAAATCTTTCTTCTTTCTCTCTGTTCTGAAGCTCCCTCTTTTAGCTTCAAACCATGACCCCTTGCCCTGTCACAACAGACCCTGCTCAAAAGTCCCTCCTTATCTTTCTTAAGCCCCCTTGAAGTGCTGAAAGGCCACCAGAAGGTCTCCCTGAGGCTTTTTCTTCTCCAGCCTGAGAAATCCCAACTCCCTCAGCTTGGTCTGGCAGCAGAGGGCTTCCACCCCTCCCAGCATTGCCTCCTGGCTCCCCTCTGCCAGCTCCCTGGCTGTGCTGTGCTGTGCTGAGGACTCCAGAGCTGCCCCAGCACTGCAGGTGGGGTCTGAGCAGAGCACAGCAGAGGGGCAGAATCCCCTCCCTGCCCCTGCTGCCCACACTGCTGGGGATCAGCCCAGCACAGGGCTGGCTCTGGGCTGTAAGCAACACATTGATGGCTCATGCCCCCCTAAAAAAAAAAACCCAAATCACATCTCTGACTCTGCTGTAAGCTGGGAAACTGCAGTGAAGCACAGAAAGACTTTGGAAAGAGCTGTCTCCTCTTGATTTCTTTCCATGATTGCTTTTTCCTCTTCACTCCAGCCTAGAAGCCTCCCCCTTACTGATGCTATGCACAGCACAGGAGTTGCTGCATTGATCTGGGCACTTTAAATAGCACAGAAGATTCTTCCCTTGCACCCAGCACAGAATAAACCCTGAGCAGATCCAGGCACTGATTTTTGGCATCATACACCTGGTGCAGGAGGGCTATGGCTGGGGGGCAGGGCAGGAAAAATTGCAGGTGCAGAGCAGAGCCCCCTCAGAGGAGTCTTAATAGTGGTGGAAACAGATGGGGTTTGACTTTGTGTCAATTCTGAGCCTAGAAGAACTCAATTTTGCAGCAGAGGAAGGGGAAAGGCACAGCAGTGCCACAGCCTGGATGCTGACAAGCAGGAATTGAGCCCAGAGGAGAGCTGTGCCTGCCACCTAGGGTGATGATTTCCACACTTGAGAAGCTTGGCCACCAGAAGGAAGCTTCAGCTCTCATCTTTTGTAGAGGTCTTCCCTCAGAGGCTAAGCAGGACATTATCTGGACTGTTGTGTCCATTCTGAGGACATGGATCTGTAGGTCCAAAGGGTCAGCAAAGAGTGTGGCCAGCAGCTCAAGGAGGTTCTTCCCCGACTCTGCTCTCCAGGTGTGACCTTAGCAGGGTGGTATGGTCCAGTTCTGGGCTCCCCAGTTACAGAATCAAAGAATCAACCAGGTTGGAAGAGACCTCCAAGATCAAGTCTAACCAATCACCCAACCCTATCCAATCAACCAGACCATGGCACTAAGTGCCTCATCCATGCTCTTCTTAAACACCTCCAAGGATGCTGACCTCACCATCTCCCTGGGCAGCACAGTCAAGAAATTCAAGACAGACAGGCAACTGCTGGAGAGAGTCCAACAGAGGCTACAAAGATGCTGAGGGGACTGGAGAATCTCTGTGAGGACCAAAGACTGAGAGCCCTGGGGCTGTTGAGCTTAGAATCCTAGAATCAGTCGGGTTGGAAGGGACCACAAGGCTCAGCCAGTTCCAACCCCCCTGCCATGGCCAGGGACACCTCACACTACAGCAGGCTGCCCAGAGCCTCATCCAGCCTGGCTGCAAACACCTCCAGGGATGGAGCCTCAACCACCTCCCTGCACAACCCATTCCAGGCTCTCACCACTCTCATGGGGAAGAACTTCTTCCTCACCTCCAGCCTGAATCTCCCCACTTCCAGCTTTATTCCATTCCCCCTAGTCCTGTCACTCCCTGACACCCTAAAAGTCCCTCCCCAGCTTTCTTGGAGCCCCCTTCAGATCCTGCAAGGCCACAAGAAGGTCACCTCAGAGCCTTCTCTTCTCCAGACTGAACAGCCCCAACTCTTTCAGTCTGTCCTCAGAGCAGAGCAGCTCCAGCCCTCTGCTCATCCTGGTGGCCCTTCTCTGGACACCTTCCAGCATGTCCATAGCCCTCTTGGAACAGAGGCTCCAGAACTGGATGCAGTACTCCAGGTGGGGTCTCAGCAGAGCTGAGCAGAGGGGGAGAATCCCCTCCCTTGCCCTGCTGGCCACACTTCTCCTGCTGCAGCCCAGGCTCTGCTTGGCTCTCTGGGCTGCAAGTGCACATTGACAGCTCCTGCTGAGCTTCTCATCCCCCAGCACCCCCAAGTCCCTCTCCTCAGGGCTGCTCTCCAGCCACTCCCTGCCCAGCCTGCATTTGTGCTTGGCATTGCCTGCACCCAGCTGCAGGACCCTGCCCTTGGTCTTGTTGACCCTCCTGAGGTTGGCTTGTGCCCAGCTCTGCAGCCTGTCCAGGTCCCTCTGGATGGATCCCTTCCCTCCAGCCTGTCCAGGTCCCTCTGGATGGATCCCTTCCCTCCAGCCTGTGCAGGTCCCTCTGGATGGATCCCTTCCCTCCAGCCTGTGCAGGTCCCTCTGGATGGATCCCTTCCCTCCAGCCTGTCCAGGTCCCTCTGGATGGATCCCTTCCCTCCAGCCTGTCCAGGTCCCTCTGGATGGATCCCTTCCCTCCAGCCTGTCTGCTGCACCACACAGCTTGGTGTAGAGCAGCCTGAGAGGGAACCTTCTTAGTGCTTATCAATATCTAAAGGGAGTCAAGAAGATGGGACCAGACTTTTTGTTGGTGCCCAGTGACAGGACAAGTGGCAATGGGCACAAAGTGGAACCCAGGAGGTTCCATCTGAAGATGAAGAGAAACCTCTTTGGTGTGAGGGTGCTGGAGGCCTGGAGCAGGCTGCCCAGAGAGGTTGTGGAGTCTCCTTGTGTGGAGAGCTTCCAACCCCCCCCTGGCCATTGTGCTCCTGGGCAAGCTGCTGTGGGGGCCCTGCTGGAGCTGGGAGGTTGGACTGGATGCCCTCCAGAGCTGCCCTCCCACCCTCACCCATGCTGGGAGCCTGTGAAATAAAAGCATGACTCTAAGATTGCTCCCTCATGCAGCTGTCTTTTAAATACCCTTTAATATGTTGCAACTCTCTTAATTAGACACAGGTCTCCTGCTTCAGCTCTGTGGACCTCTCTTGAGCAGTAATTAAAGTTTAACCCCAGTAGTCCTTGCTTGTGTTTGCATTTTGCTTAGGACCTGTGATCCTAATCTTTAGCTCAAATGGCATCTGTGCTTCCACCTGGGAGGAAGAGAAAAGTGAATTAGCAGTGTGCTTAATGAAACCTGGAAAGATGTTTTGACTAATGGAGAGCAAAATTTCTGCCTTGTGAAGACTTTCCCCTCCCAAAGTTGTTGCAAAGGTTTCCTCTTCTGCTTGATCTTATTATTTTATTTTAATCCTTTGAGCTTTCAGAGGAGAAAATGCTTTTTGGAAGCAGATGTCAAAGCTGAATTCCATGGTGGTTTGGTTTTTTTTTTTTTTCCCTTTAATGTTTGGGTTGAAATTGTTCCCTAGAAACCTGTCTCTGCCTCTGTGGGAGATGTCAGTGAAAAGCTGCAGGTCAAAGAAGTGCAGAGAGTTGCAGAAATCTGACTTTGCTGCTCACACTTTGGTTGTCAGCTTCTCTACCTCGGGAGCTCAGGAGTGTGTGTATGGGAAGCTGGTTGCTGTGATGGGATTCTTAAATCCTTTCAGGATTAGCAAGAAAAAGTGCTGGGCCCTTCACACCATCACAGCATGTCAGGGGTGGTTGGAAGGGATCTGGAAAGCTCATCCAGTCCAACCCTTCCCTGCCAGAACAGGATCCCCTAGAGTGGATCGCAGAGGAATGCATCCAGGTGGGTTTGGAATATCTCCAGAGAGGGAGACTCCACATCCCACCTGGGTAGCCTGTTCCAGTGTGCTGTCATCCTCACAGGGGAATTTTTTTTCTTCATGTTTACATGGAGGAGCTCCTCTCCCATGAGGATAAGCTGAGAGAGTTGGGGCTGTTCAGTCTGGAAAAGAGAAGGCTCCCAGGAGACCTTCTTGTGGCTTTCCAGTATCTGAAGGGGGCTCCAAGAAAGCTGGGGAGGGACTTTTGAAAGTGTCAGGGAGTGATAGGACTGGAGGAAATGGATCCAAGCTAGAGGAGGGGAGACTTAGATTAGACATTAGGAAGAAGCTCTTCCCCATGAGGGTGGTGAGCGCCTGGCACAGGTTGCCCAGGGAGGTGGTGGAAGCCTCATCCCTGGAGGTTTCTGCAGCCAGGCTGGAGGTGGCTGTGAGCAACCTGCTGTGGTGTGAGGTGTCCCTGCCCATGGCAGGGGGGTTGGAACTGGCTGAGCCTTGAGGTCTCTTCCAGCCTTGAGAATTCTGTGATTCTGTCAATGCTGTGCAGGAAGGGTGCTTTGAAGCTTCAGATGTTTTGAAGTTCTTGTATTTGAAGCAGAAGGTATGGAAAGGTCTTTGAGACAGTGTTGATGAGAAAAAAGCCAACCCCATCTGTCACAGTTAGTGCATGATTGTTATGTGCTAATAGGATTTAATTTCTGTAAAGCTTTTGATGAGAGGTGGTGGAGGGGTGGGGAGGAAGTACCTCAAGGGCCCACAAGTATTTTGGGAAAGGTTTTAAGTGGAAGAAAACTCTGCTGTGATCATGTTCCAGCAGCAAGGCTTGGAGTGCAGTGAGCTGGAGGAGTGAGTTTTAGGGTTCCTAATGGGAGGTGCAGAGCCCTGCTTCTCCTGGCTGTGAAGATGCCCCTGGGGTCTTCACACAGCTGCAGAATGGCAAGGGTTGGAAAAGGACCTCTGCACATCATTTAGTCCAATCCCCCTCCCAGAGCAAGATCACCAGGAGTAAATCATTCAGGAACATCCTGAGGTGGGTTTTGAATGACTCTAGGGATGGAGACTGCACAGTCTTTCTTGGAGTCTTCTGAAGATCATTTAGTCCAACTCCCCTCCCAGAGCAAGATCATCTAGAGCAAATCATCCAGGAACATCTTGAGGTGGGTTTTGAATGCTTCCAGGGATGGAGGCTCCACAACCTTGCTGGGAGACCTCTGAAGATCATTTAGTCCAACCCCTCTGCCAGATCAAGATCATCTAGAGTAAATCATCCAGGAACATCTTGGGATGGGTTTGATTCGGGATGGCTCCACTTGGGAGCTCGGATTTTGTCACCCTCTGCAGCAAGATCTGAGTAATCTCGGAACTCTGGGATGGTTTTGAATGTCTCCAGGGATGGAGGCTCCACAACCTTGCTGGGAGAGCTCTGAGGATCATTTAGTCCAACCCCTCTGCCAGAGCAAGATCATCTAGAGTAAATCATCCAGGAACATCTTGGGATGGGTTTTGAATGTCTCCAGGGATGGAGGCTCCACAACCTTGCTGGGAGAGCTCTGAGGATCATTTAGTCCAACCCCTCTGCCAGAGCACCATCACCTAGAGCAAATCATCCAGGATTTGTCCATGTGGGTTTTGAATGCCTTCAGGAATGGAGACTGTACAACCCCACTGGGCAGCCTGCTCCAATGCTCTGCTACCCTCAAAGGGAAGAATTTCAAGTGAAACCTCCTGGATACCAGTTTGTGCCCATTGCCCCTTGACAACTAAGAAGAGTCAGGCCCCAGCCTCTTGACCCTTGCCATTTGGCTATTGATCAGCAGTAATGAGATCCCCCACCTCCTTCTTCTCTTCTCCAGGCTAAACAGACCCAGCTCTCAGCCTTTCTTCATCAGGTAGATGTTCCAGTCCCCTCATCATCTTAGTGGCTCTCTGCTGGATTCTATCCAGCAGTAGATTTTCCCTGGTGGAAAGAGGGAGGACATCTCTGGATGTAAGAAGAGATTTGGAGACACCAAAGCAGGTTGAGATGAGTCAGTGGTGGCTTTGTGGGAGGGTCTCGGGTTGGATGCTCTCAATGAAAGAGGAAAGGGTAAAGGATGTGTAGGGTCTGAAAAGCCTGCAGCTATTCTAGAATCACAGAATGGTTTGGGTTGGAAAGAATCCTTCAAGTCATCTAATCCAAATGCCCTGCAGTGGGCAGGGACATCTTCAACCAGAGTAGGTTGTTCAGAGCCCCATCCAAGCTGACCTGGAATGCTTCCAGGGTTGGGACATCTCTGGGCAACCCGGGGCAGTGTTTCACTCCCCTCAGTGTTAACAACTCTCTTCTTCAGATCTGGGCTGAGCCTTCCTCTTTCAGTTTCAAGCCATCTCCATTTGTCCTGTCACAACAGGCCCTGCTCAAAAGTCCTACAAGAAAGTTGGGGAGGGACTTTTGAGGCTGTCAGGGAGTGATAGGACTGGGGGGGATGGAGCAAAACTAGAAATGGGGAGATTCAGATTGGATGTCAGGAGTAAGTTCTTCTCCATGAGGGTGGTGAGAGCCTGGCACAGGTTGCCCAGGGAGGTGGTGGAAGCCTCATCCCTGGAGGATTTTGCAGCCAGGCTGGAGGTGGCTGTGAGCAACCTGCTGTGGTGTGAGGTGTCCCTGGTCATGGCAGGGAAATTGGAACTGTCTGAGCCTTGAGCTCCCTTCCAACCCTGACAATTCTTTCTTCTCAGCCCCTTTAAGTACTGAAAGACCTCCACAAGTTCTCCTTGGAGCCTTCTCTTCTCCAAGCTAACTCTTCCTAACTCTCTCAACCTCTCCTCACAGTGTTCCAGGATCTTTTTGGTCCTGCTACCCTAGGCTGGGTTTGAATTCCTGACCCAAGCTGTGAGCTGCTGCATTCTGCTTTGCTTCCCTCCTGCCCTGGGTTCTGTGGGGAGCTAGCAAGCAGTGCAGTGAGGATGTGGCCCTGTTGTCCTGTGTCCTGTTTCACTGGGGGGTGGTGAAGTAAAAAGCCAAGTTCAACCTTTACAAATATGAGGGGAAGGGGAGCCTGGAAGGTTTCCTTCCTGGGGAAAAGGGTTTGTAATGCAGCTGGGGAGAAAAAAAACAAAGCAACTTCTCTTCCCTTCTGGCTCCAGGCTGCTGGATGATGTCAAGGTGGAGCTCAGCTTCCCAAAGACCAAGGGATATTTTATTTTCTTTCTTTGAGGGGTGGGGGATTGGTTTATATGCTTGGAGGTGTTTTGGTTCGGTTTTTTTTTTCTGCTTAAATCTCTCAAACAATGCTGCTTCCCCTTCCTTGGAGGAATTGTTCCCTGTGCAGCTGACTCTCTTCCTTCCCTTTCCTCTCCATCGTGGGAAGCCTTCTCCTGATGAGGTGCGGGCTCAGCTTTTGTTTCCCTTGTCTTGCCCTCTTCTTCTCTTAGAATTTCTGCCTGGATCCTCATCAGGTTGGACTGCAGATGTTTAGGGTTTGGAAGGGCACTCTGGAGATCATCTAGTCCAAGCCTCTGCTAAAGCAGGGTCACCCAGGGTGAAGTCCAGGTGGGTTTTGAAAGCCTTCAGAGAAGGAGACTCCATAACCTCTCTGGGCAGCCTGGTCCTGTGCTCTGTTGCTCTCGGAGTAGTTTTCTCTTTAAGTTCAGGTGAAAGTTTTGGTGCTGAGGGAGGGAATTAACTCTTAGAGCAGCTTCTACCTGCAGCTTGGGACTGCAAAATCCAACAGGCTTTGTGAGCTTCATCACTCCAGTAGCTTCTTCCTGAACAAAAAGCTGGTGGTCCTGTGATCTACCTAACCTCAGAGCTTTTCAAACACATCTATTTTGAGGGGGCACAAGACTTGGTTTTAGATTTCTTTTTTTTTTTTTTTTTCCTTGATTTTTGTGCCTCCTGTCAAGCTTTGCATCTTCTCTTTCTGGTCCAGACTCAAAGGAGAAGAGATGAAGCCAGGTTAGACAGTGAGGCTGAACAACTGTCAGCTACATGGAGACAGACATCATGGAATTACAGAGTGGTAGGGGTTGGAAGGGACCTCTGGAGATTGACTCCAAACCCCTGCTAAAGTATGGTCAACCAGAGCAGGTCGCCCAGGATCATGTCCAGGTGGGTTTGGAATCTCTCCAGAAAAGGAGACTCCACAACCTAGGACCTCTTTATTTGAGGTAAGGGAAGAAGAAAATAGATTGGGGCATTCCTTGCTGTCAGGCTGGGTGATGATGAGGTTGAGAGCAGCCCTGCAGGAAAGGACTTGAGGGTGCTGGTGGATGAGAAGCTGGACAGGAGCCAGCACTTGTAGCCCAGAAGGCCAATGGCAGCCTGGACTGCATCAAAAGGGTTTGAGACCTCACCTGGAGCACTGAGTCCAGCTCTGGGGCCCTCACCATCAGTGACAGACATAGGCTTGACGGAATGGGTCCTGGGGAAGGTCACAATGATGACCAGGGGGTTGGAGCCACCTCTGTTAAAAGGACAGGGTGAGGGAGCTGGGGGTGTTCAGCCTGGAGAAGGCTCTGGGGAGACCTAATAGCAACCTGCCAGAACCTGAAGGGGGCTACAGGAGGGATGGAGAGAGACTGTTCCCAAAGACCTGCAGGGACAGGAGGAGAAGCAATGGCTTCAAACTAAAGATTTAGATTGGATGTGAGGAAGAAGTTCTGCACCAGGAGGGTGGTGGAACACTGGAATAGGTTGCCCAGGGAGGTGGTTGAGGCTCCATCCCTGGAGATCATAGAATCCTAGAATCAGTCAGGGTTGGAAGGGACCACAAGGCTCAGCCAGTTCCAACCCCCCTGCCATGGCCAGGGACACCTCACACTACAGCAGGCTGCCCAGAGCCTCATCCAGCCTGGCTGCAAACACCTCCAGGGATGGAGCCTCAACCACCTCCCTGCACAACCCATTCCAGGCTCTCACCACTCTCATGGGGAAGAACTTCTTCCTCACCTCCAGCCTGAATCTCCCCACTTCCAGCTTTATTCCATTCCCCCCAGTCCTATCACTCCCTGAGATCCTAAAAAGTCCCTCCCCAGCTTTCTTGGAGCCCCCTTCAGATCCTGGAAGGCCACAAGAAGGTCACCTCAGAGCCTTCTCTTCTCCAGACTGAACAGCCCCAACTCTCTCAGTCTGTCCTCAGAGCAGAGCAGCTCCAGCCCTCTGCTCATCCTGGTGGCCCTTCTCTGGACACCTTCCAGCATGTCCATAGCCCTCTTGGAACAGAGGCTCCAGACCTGGATGCAGTGCTCCAGGTGGGGTCTCAGCAGAGCTGAGCAGAGGGGGAGAATCACCTCCCTTGCCCTGCTGGCCACACTTCTCCTGCTGCAGCCCAGGCTCTGCTTGGCTCTCTGGGCTGCAAGTGCACATTGACAGCTCCTGCTGAGCTTCTCATCCCCCAGCACCCCCAAGTCCCTCTCCTCAGGGCTGCTCTCCAGCCACTCCCTGCCCAGCCTGCATTTGTGCTTGGCATTGCCTGCACCCAGCTGCAGGACCCTGCCCTTGGTCTTGTTGACCCTCCTGAGGTTGGCTTGTGCCCAGCTCTGCAGCCTGTGCAGGTCCCTCTGGATGGATCCCTTCCCTCCAGCCTGTCCAGGTCCCTCTGGATGGATCCCTTCCCTCCAGCCTGTCTGCTGCACCACACAGCTTGGTGTCATCAGCAAACTTGCTGAGGCTGCACTCAATGCCACTCTCCATGGCACCAACACAGATGTTGACTAAGCCTGGTCCCAGGACTGAGCCCTGAGGGAATCAAGATCTTCAAGGTGAGGTTGGACAGGGCTCTGGGCAACCTGATCTAGTGGAGGATGTTCCTGCTGACTGCAGAGGTGCTTGGACTGGATGACCTTTGAAGGTCCCTTCCAACCCAGACCATTTTATGACTTGGACCTGAGTAATCCGTGGTGTGCCCTCTACAGAAACACTAAAACCCTTGCTTATATAGAGGCTCAATCATAAGTGACCACCTGATGATGCTGTTCCTTTGCTGTCACCTACTTCTTGTTCCAAATATCCTCTGGCCTCCATGACACAGCAGAAAAATGCTTGGAAGGACCTGGAAGCTCTTATCAGAAGAGCTTCCTATCAGTGATTTCTGCTGGGGAGGAAGAGGAAAGGCTGCTGGTGTGAATGCCTCATGATAGGCTTTGGAGTGCTTAGCTCATGGAATGAGCCAGGAAAGGCAGCAGCAAACCGTGGTGGGCTTTGTCCTTTCCCAGGAGGTGGAAATCATGTGGTCTAATTAAGCAACAGCAGCTCCTGATAGTATGTTTTAAGGGATTATATCATGCTCCAGCAGAATGGGGCAGGCAGCCAGAACACTTTCATCCTGTTGATAAGGCCCACACCCACTCTCAACTGTTATTAACAGTCTGAGCCTGTCTCAGATGCTTTACTGGAAGGCTGGACCTTGAGAAGCAGCAAGAAGCTCAGGGAAAAGCCCATGGCAGGTATTGAAACCTTTGTTCCCCTGGGCAGTGGTCAGGGATTGGAACAGGCTGCTCAGAAAGGTGGTGGAGTTCCCATCCCTGGAGGGCTGGAGCACCTCTGCTCTGAGGACAGGCTGAGAGAGTTGGGAATATTCAGTCTGGAGAGGAGAAGGCTCCCAGGAGACCTTCTTGTGGCCTTCCAGTATCTGCAGGGGGCTACAAGAAAGCTGGGGAGGGACTTTTGAGGGTGTCAGGGAGTGATAGGACTGGGGGATTGGGGCAAAACTAGAAGTGGGGAGATCCAGATTGGATGTTAGGAAGAAGTTCTTCCCCATGAGGGTGGTGAGAGCCTGGCACAGGTTGCCCAGGGAGGTGGTGGAAGCCTCATCCCTGGAGGTGTTTGCAGCCAGGCTGGAGGTGGCTGTGAGCAACCTGCTGTGGTGTGAGGTGTCCCTGCCCATGGCAGGGGGCTTGGACTGGCTGAGCCTTGAGCTCCCTTCCAGCCCTGAGAATTCTGTGATTCTGTCAGTGCTGTGCAGGAAGGGTGCTTTGAAGCTTCAGATGTTTTGAAGTTCTTGTATTTGAAGGAGAAAGTATTGTAAGGTCCCTTCCAACCCTAAGAATCCTAGGATTCTACTCAGATGTGTAGATGTGGCCCTTCAGGATGTGGTTTATTGGGCATGGTGGTGTTGGGTTGGTGGTTGGACTTGATGGTTTTAGAGGTCTTTTCCAACCTTTATGGTTCTCTTCCTTCTTCTATAGGGTGCATATAAATTTCTGGCAGCCAGGCAAACTCCTTTCAGCTGCCACTGCTGGGTGATGGTATGGCAGAGCTGGGTTTCAATGACTGTCCTGGTGTCCAGAGTGTCTCCTGGGGCATTGGGATGGTGTTGATCTGTCCTTTTGTGTGTAGATTTTGGAGCTGGCTCCATTGACCTTGTGCAGGTCGTGGTTTTCTGTGTTCTCATTCATCAGCTCGCAGAGCTTGCCCCAGAGGGACAGGATGGCATCCAGAAGGACCTGGACAGGCTGCAGAGGTGAAGCCCAGGGGAACCTCCTGAGGTTCAACAAGAGCAAGGGCAGGGATCTGCCCCTGGGCTGGAACAATCCTCACTGTCAATCCAGACTGGGGGAGGAGGGGAGAGAAAGCAGCCCTGAGGAAAAGGCCTTGGGGGTGCTGGTGGGGGAGAAGCTGGCCAGGAGCAGGCAGGGTGAGCTTGCAGCACAGAAGGCCAAGGGCAGCCTGGGCTGCAGCCAAAGCAGTGTTGGCAGCAGAGCCAGAGAGGTGATTCTGCCACTTGGCTCTGCTCTGGGGAGACCTCAGCTGCAGTGCTGTGTGCAGCTCTGGAGCCCTCAGCACAGGAAGGACATGGAGCTGATGGAGAGGCTCCAGAGGAGGGCCAGGAGAATGCTCAGGGCTTGGAGCAGCTCTGCTGTGAGGCCAGGCTGAGGGAGCTGGGGGTGTTCAGCCTGGAGAAGAGAAGGCTCCAGGGAGACCTCAGAGCAGCCTGCCAGGACCTGAAGGAGGCTCCAAGAAGGCTGCAGAGAGACTGTTTGCAAAGGCCTGCAGGGACAGGAGGAGAGGCAATGGCTTCAAAGGAGAGCAGAGCAGATTTAGATTGGATGTGAGGAAGAAGTTCTGTACCAGGAGGGTGGTGGAACACTGGCACAGGTTGCCCAGGGAGGTGGTTGAGGTCCCATCCCTGGAGCTATTGAAGGTGAGGCTGGACAGGGCTGTGGGCAACCTGATCTAGTTGGGGATGTCCCTGCTGAGTGCAGAGGGGCTTGGACTGGATGAGCTTTGGAGGTCCCTTCCAACCCAGACCATTCTGTGATTCTATGAAATGCTGCAGCTGCAAGACTGTTCCTTGAAAGTTAGTGCAGTAAGTTGTGGGCATGGCACTGCAGGTGATGGTTTAATGGCCAGGGTGGTCTTAAGTTGAAGGCTGGATTCCATGATCTTGGTGTTTTCTTCCAACCAAAAGAGTTCCATGACTCTATGAACATTTCTTTTAGCAAATGGGTTAATGACCAGGGTGGTGTTGGGTCATTGGCTGGACTCAGTGATCTTAGAAGCCTTTTCCAACCAGAAAGAGTTCTATGGTTGGGATTTAGGAGGAAGAAGAAACTGGGAAGTGGGAGTACATTTGCATTTCCCTCTTCAAAGTTACAAGGTAGAGGAGGAGAGGCAGTGGTCTCCCTGGAGTACAAAGCTGATGAATGTCTGCAATTATTCCACTTGGCAGAGCTGGAAATGAAGTTATCTACTGGGGGTGGATGATTACTGCACTCCCCAGAGCCAGGAAGATGTCTGTAGAGGAATGAGTCCTGCTCTTATGCAGAAACTCAACCTCATGAGGGTTCAGCAAGACCAAATGCAAGGTCTGGGTCGAGGCAATCCCAGGCACTGCTATAGGCTGGGCAGGGACTGGCTGGAGAGCAGCCCTGAAGAAAAGGTCTTGGGGGTGCTGGGGGAGGAGAAGCTCAGCAGGAGCCAGCAGGGAGCACTTGCAGCCCAGAGAGCCAAGCAGAGCCTGGGCTGCAGCAAGGTAATAATAATAATAATAATAAGGCTACTTCTTTCTTCCTGCTATGTCATTCTTCCTTCTGCCAATGGTGTTCTGTGAAAAGAGAGCTCTGAATGCAAGGTTCATCTGAAAAGAAAGATCAATCAAACCTTGTGGTGTTCACACTTTCATTTTGCTCCTGTTGTTAAAATGGCCGAGGTAATTCTCATTCATTTTTTCCCCCTCCCTGAAACCTCAGAATAGCTTTCACTGGTGCTTGATGTAATTCAGAAATTGGTTAGGACCTGGCATACTGCTTCAAAATAACTTCTGCCTGCTAAAGGGGCAGGAAGCTGGATGCAGATAGTCTACAACTACCTGAAAGGATGGAGGCTGGTGCTGGTCTCTTCTCACAGATAATTAGCAGAGGAGCAGGAGGGAACAGCCTCAAGCTGTGACTGGGGAGGTTTGGACTGGACATTAGGAAAGAAGTTTTTCCCAGCAAGAGTGGTCAGGCACTGGAATGTGGTGGGCAGGGAGGTGGTGGAGCCCCCAAGCCTGGCTGTGTTTGAAGGTGGTTTGGATGTGGTGCTTGGGGCTCTGGTTTAGGGGTGAGCCTTGTAGAAGAGGGTTGTGGGTTGGACTTGGTGACCCTGAGGCTCTTTTCCAACCTGAGTGTTTGTGTGTGTGAAGAAAAGTGTGACCAGCAGGTCAAAGGAGGAGATTCTCCCCCTCCACTCCACTCTGGTGGAGCCAGATGTGGCTCTTTGGGTCTTTTTCCCTTATCTTCTCACATGCAACAAGTGACAGGATGAGAGGAAATGACCTCAAGTTGTGCTAAGGCAGGTTCAGGTTGGATATTAGGAAAAAAAATGTCTTCAGAGAAAGGGTTCTCAGGCATTGGAACAGGCTGCCCAGGGTGGTGGTGGTGTCACCAACCCTGGAGAGGTTTAGAAGGTTGTGGTTTAGTGGTAGTGGCTTTGCAGCAGTGGTGGAGTTGTGAGCTCAAGGTGAGCAGCTGGACTTGATGATCTCAAAAGTCTCTTCCAACCTCAGCAGTTCTATGATTCTGTGTGTTTTGGGGTGCTTGCCTTAACTGGCTGTGGGTACCACAAGATGTCAGATGGCTGCCTTCCTTCCAAGGAGGTTAGGTATAAGGAGGTTAGACATAAGGAGGAAACTCTTTACAACCAGAGAGGGGTAAAATACTGGGACAGGTTGCCCAGGGATGTGGTTGAGGCCCTGTCCCTGGAAACCTTCAAGATCAGACTTGATGTGGCCCTGGGCAGCCTGATCGAGTTGGAGGTGTCCCTGCTGACTGCAGGGGGGCTGGACAAGATGACCTGGGAGGGTCCCTTCCAACCCAATGCAATCTGGGGATCTGTGAACATGGAGGAAGGGAGACTGTTTGGTGCTTTAAGGGATGAAAATGCAGGAAGGGAGACTGTTTGGTGCTTTAAGGGATGAAAATGCAGGAAGGGAGACTGTTGGGTGCCTTAAGGGATGAAAATGCAGGAAGGGAGACTGTTGGGTGCCTTAAGGGATGAAAATGCAGGAAGGGAGACTGTTGGGTGCCTTAAGGGATGAAAATGCAGGAAGGGAGACTGTTGGGTGCCTTAAGGAATTGAAACCCAGGCCAAATACTCACTCTGGCTTCTGCTGGTAGTTGGTCATCCATTGTTCCTCTTCATTTTTAGAGAGGTGATTGGGGTCTCCTGCCTGAAGATATTCAAGGTGATGCTTGAAAAGGCTTTGGGCAACCTGATCTAGGTGAGGATGTCCTTGCTGACTGCAGAGGGAGTTGGACTGGATGAGCTTTGGAGGTCCCTTCCCATGCAGAGCATTCTGTGATTCTATGTAAAACAGAGAAGAAAGGGATGGGGGAAACCTTTTTGTGCCCTTCCCAAAGCACAGGGAGATCAGGGGTTGCAAATAATCCTCCTGAGGTGATTATTGACTGAGAATTGCTTGGAAATGATGCTGTTTGCTGACTTGGCAGAGAAGATCCTGAAATGATGTGGTCTAAGCTCTGCCTCGGCATCTGTCCTTGTCCTGTCAGAGTCACTGGGAGGCTCCACCTGCATCTGCAGGGCTTGAAAGCCCAGAGGGTATTTATAGATAATGTTTAAATAGACACTGTCCAAACTGTTTAATGCTGTCTCATGGGGACAGGAGGGGTTGCACAGAGGACTTTTGTTCTCAGAGTTCATCTGAGCACTGTGGGAAGCACAGAGGAGGATGCTGATGAAGCAGGGACCGGGGTTGGTGGCTGCAGGAACTGAAATGCTACCCATGATGGTGCTGAGCAAAATTGTTGCCTCCAGTTGTGTGTATTGGGGAGGGCTGAATGTAGATTTTTTTTTCTCTCTGATTCTTGATTGCAGCTTTTAATTCCAAAGATATAAAAAAAAAAAAAAAACCAAAAACAAAAATCACAAAGTGAGGAGCAGTTAGGAGATGTGCAGGAAATGGTTTGAGTCTGCCTAAAACTAGGATGATGCAGGGCTCTAAACAACAAAATGTTGACCTGGTGTTGGCCAGGATGGAGGTTCTGGACCTCAAGACATCATTTAGAATCATAGAACTGTTTAGGTTCTGGCCAGCCTCATCTAGTGTGGGGTGTCCCTGCCCATGGCAGGGGGGTTGGAACTGGCTGATCCTTGTGGTCCCTTCCAACCCTGACTGATTCTAGGATTCTAAGTTGGAAAAGACCTCCAAGACTGAGTCCAGCAATCTACCAAACACCACCATGGCCATGAAACCATGTCCCAAAGTGATGTGTCTACACCTTTGTGGAACATCTCTAGGGATGGGGACTCCACCACCTCCATGGACAGCCTGTTCCAATCCCTGACCACCCTTTCAGCAAGAAATTTTTTTCCTGATGCTCAACCTAAACCTCCCCTGGCACAATTTCAGGTCAGATCTTGTCCTATCGCTAGATCCCAGGGAGAAGAGACTGACCCCAGCCTCACTCCAACCTCCTTCCAGGGAGCTGTAGAATGCAATCAGGTGTCCCCTGAGCCTCCTCTTCTCCAGATTAAACAAGCCCAGTTCCTTTATCTGCTCCTCTTGGTTAACTTATTCTTGCAAGCGGGTTGAGATATCACCTCCCAAGGGGGAAGGATGGGGCAAACACCCTGCAGGTCCTCCCTTGTTGGAGGGGGGTAGAAGTTTGGGAAGATGCCCTGTAGAGACCAACTTGGATACTCCTCTAAGCACTGCACTTGTCTCTCCTTCTGGGCAAGGAATGACATCTCTGGCTCAGCCACCAATGCCAAGGGTAAGCCTCCCAAGCCAAGCTCCTGTGTAATCTGCAGCAGCCTTCAGATTGCTGCAGCCTGCTCTGAATCAGATAGGCTCCACGGATACAGCTGGAGTGGGGTTGGTCTTCTGAAGTGCTGATCCAGTTCCTTCCTTTCCAATTCCTCAAAAGAAAACAAGTCCCTTGATTTAGGAGCCAGAACATGCTGCTGACTTTGCACAAGTTGTTTGCTCTTCCATTGTGTTTTCTTTTTTTATTTTCTTTTTCTTTTCCTTTCTTTTTTTCCTTTTCTTTTTCTTCCCTTCTCCTCCTTTCTTTTTTTTTTTCCCCTCTTGGCTAAATTGCCCTAAGGTTTGGGCCCCAGGGAAGGTACTTTTGGAAAGCCTTCAAAGCAAAGCTGACCTGTTGGAGAGCAATGAAGGGGAAGTGGACCTGGGGGTCCTAGTGGATGGAAGGTTAACCCATGAGCCAGCAAGAAGGCCAAATCCCTGCTGGGGTGGATTAGAAGGGGAGTGGTTAGTAGGTCAGAGAGGTTCTCCTTGCCTTCTACAACTGCCCTGCTGAGGCCACATCTGGAGTATTGTGTCCAGTTCTGGGCCCCTCAGTTCAAGAAGGACCTCAGGGAACTGCTTGAGAGAGTCCAGCACAGAACCACAAAGATGCTGAAGGCAGTGGAAGATCTTCCTCATGGGGAGAGCCTGAGGGAGCTGAGGGCTCTGGAGCTGGGAGAGGAGGAGCCTGAGAGGTGAGCTCATTGCTGGTGCTAAAGATGTGCAGGGGGAGTGCCCAGAGGCTGGAGCCAGGCTCTGCCCAGTGATGCCCAATGCCAGCATAAGGTGGTGGAAGTTGAGGCATAGAAAGTTCCATGGCAACAGAAGAAAAAATTTATCCCTGTGAGGGTGACAGAACACTGGCACAGGCTGCCCAGGGGGGTTGTGGAGTCTCTCTCTCCGGAGATATTCAAGACCCACCTGGATGTGTTCCTGTGTGACCTGCCCTAGGTGCTCCTGCTCTGGCAGGGGGGTTGGATTGGATGAGCTTTGGAGGTCCCTTCCAGCCCTTAACATTGATTCTGTGATTCTGGGAAAGCTGATCTAGAGGGAAAAGAAAAGAGCAAAGGAACAAAGCTGATGCTTAAAAATATGGTCTCATCAGATAGATGTTTCTAGCCTCCATGGTTGTTGCTTGGAGACCTCTTGCATTAGCTGTGTAAAACTTGTATCCCTGGTTAAACACAGCTGGGGTTCCATTGCAATAGGTCTTGGTGGAATTTGCTCTTAAAAGCAAGGTCTTCTGAGGCTCCACCTCAAATCCTGGCTTCAGTTTTGGGTCCTTCACTCCAAGAAGGACATTGAGATGCTGGAGCACGTCCAGAGAAGGGCAACAGAGCTGGGGAAGGGTCTGTAGAACAGGGCTGGTGAGGAGCAACTGAGAAGAGAAGACTGTAGGGAGACCTGCATCTACAACAAGAGGTTGGAGATGGTTGGGGGTTGGTCTCTTCTCCCAAGGAACAAGTGATCAGACAAGAGGAAATGGCCTTAATTTGCTCCAGGGGAGGTTTACATTGGATATTAGAAAAAAAAATTCTTTCCTGCAAGAGTGGTCAGGCACTGGAACAGGCTTCCCAGGGAGGTGGCAGAGTCACCATCCCTGGAAGTGTTCAAAAAACGTGCAGAAAGGGCACTCTCAGACTTGTTTTCATGTCCATAGTGGTGGTCTTCATGATCTTAGAGGCCTTACCCAACTAAACCAATTGTAAGATTCTCTAAATGTGGTCTCCTCAGTGTCCTATCAAAAAAATAGGTTGGAAAACAAGTGGGGGGAAAACCCAGGTTGGAAAAGACCCTTAAGATTGAGTTCTATGCCAAGGAGTTTTGCAGGTGAGCTAGGTGGTGACCATCACTTTGATGCTGGACCCACCACTGTTGCTGAAACTATGTTGGAGGAGGCTCTATGCCTCCTGGGGTGAGCTTCAGGCTCCACTACACTGCCCATGGCTCTGCAGTTTGATCCCCAGACCATTTGCAATGTCACCAGCTTTAGCTTGCTGCTACAGAAAGCCTTAGGAAGACCTTTGTGTGGTGATGTCTTGTACTCAGCTCTGGGGAGGCCACACCTGGAGTGCTGTGTCCAGTTTGGGGCACCTCAATGCAAGAGAGATGTGGAGGTGCTGGAGCCAGGGCAGAGGAGGGCAAGGAAGCTGGGAAGGGCCTGGAGAAGAAATGTGATGGAGAGCACCTGAAGGAGCTGGGGATGGTTAGTTTGGAGAAGAGGAGGCTGAGAGGAGACCTCAGTGCTGTCTGCAGCTACCTGAAAGGAGGTTGTGGAGAGGTTGGTGCTGGTCTCTTCTCCCAGGTGATTAGTGATGGAACAAGAGGGAATGGCCTCAAGCTGTGACTGGGGAGGGTTAGACTGGACAGTAGGAACAAATTTTCCCAGCAGGAGTGGTGAGGCACTGGAATGTGGTGGGCAGGGAGGTGGTGGAGTCCCCAAGCCTGGCTGTGTTTGAAGGTGGTTTGGATGTGGTGCTTGGGGCTCTGGTTTAGGGGTGAGCTTTGTAGAGTAGGGTTGTGGGTTGGACTTGGTGACCCTGAGGCTCTTTTCCAACCTGACTGTTTCTGTGATTCTCTTCTTTGGGCTATTGGTCCATGGGAAGACCTTTGTGTGATGCTCTTTGGGCTGTGGGCCTGTGAATGGCATGGAATGGGGCAGGTCTGTGCTGCTGCTGGTGCTGCAAGGATGGCTTCAGCTGCAGCTCAGCCTGACCTTGGTTGTCTGAATCACCCTCTTTAATCCCTCTGCTTATGCAAAGTTGGTGTCAACAGAGAGCGTCTGAGCGGAGATTAGCGACGGCTGGATGCTGCTGCCTGCCAAAGCATGGAGAGAAAACTGAAGCTCTGCTAGAGCTAAAATTACCCTCAAAGGCTTGGTTTAGTTGTTTTCTTTTTTTTTTTTTTCTTTTTTCTGTTTTTTTCTTCCTTTTTGTTTCTGTCTTTTTGCTTTGTAGAATCATAGAATCCTAGAATCAGTCAGGGTTGGAAGGGACCACAAGGCTCAGCCAGTTCCAACCCCCCTGCCATGGCCAGGGACACCTCACACTACAGCAGGCTGCCCAGAGCCTCATCCAGCCTGGCTGCAAACACCTCCAGGGATGGAGCCTGGAGCACTGCCTGGTGAGGAGAGGCTGAGAGGCCTGGGGCTCTTTAGTGTGGAGAAGAGAAGGCTGAGAGGGGATCTGATCAATGTCTCTCAATGTGTGAGGGGTGGGTGTCAAGGGGAGGGGGCCAGGCTCTTGTGGGTGCTGCACAGTGATAAGCCAAGGAGCAATGGAGACAAACTTGAACAGAGAAGGTTTCAGCTGAACAGGAGGAGAAACTTCTTTGGTGTGAGGGTGACAGAGCCCTGGAGCAGGCTGCCCAGGGGGGTTGTGGAGTCTCCTTCTCTGGAGCCTTTCCAACCCCAGCTGGATGCATTCCTGTGCAGACTCCCCTGGGTGCTGCTGCTCTGGCAGGGGGGTTGGACCTGATGATCTCTGGAGGTCATTTCCAACCTCTGATCTACTGTGAGCCTGTAGTAAGAAGGAGGGGACAGGCTCTGCTCAATTGCACCCTGTGACAGGACAAGGGGCAATGGATACAAACAGCACAGGAGGTTCCACCTCAACATGAGGAGGAAATTTGCCACCGTGAGGGTCACAGAGCCCTGGAACAGGCTGCCCAGAGAGGTTATGGAGTCTCCTTCTCTGGAGACTTTCCAGACCCACCTGGGTGCACACCTGTGCTGGATTCTATGGTGCTGCTCTGGCAGGAGGGTTGGACTTGCTGATCTCCAGAGGTCCCTTCCAACCCCTAGCATCCTGTGAGCTGTGATCCTGTGTGCATTACTCTAGCTGATCTGTTCCAGTGCACTGTTTGTAGAGTGGAGCTGGGCTTGCTAATAATAGGCAGCTTTGTGGCAGATAAGCACCAGCCTGACCTTATCTGTGTGGCCTGAGGGGAGTTGATTTGCTTGTGTTTCATACTGGGGAGGGGGACGGGGGGGGGGTGGGAAATGAGGAGGGAAAATAATTTTAAATCTACAGAAAGAACCTTTGGAAGAGAAGAGCTGCTTAAAGACAGCCAGAAACATAGCTGCAAGCAGCACTGAAATGTGGTGGTGGTGACTTGTGGTGACATAACTCCTGTCTCTCTGGGACTTTTCCACCCTGTAGGGATGGGTGGCAGTGATGCAGCATGTGCCTGGATCATCCCCCTTGGTTCTCTGTATCTCCTTAGGACCTCAAGGAAGGAAAAAATCTCCATGCTTTAGGCCAAAACAGAGGATAACATGGGTTAGCACCAGACTTGGTGGAGTTAGAAGACTAGAATCAGTCAGGGTTGGAAGGGACCACAAGGCTCAGCCAGTTCCAACCCCCCTGCCATGGCCAGGGACACCTCACACTGCATCAGGCTGCCCAGAGCCTCATCCAGCCTGGCTGCAAACACCTCCAGGGATGGAGCCTCAACCACCTCCCTGCACAACCCATTCCAGGCTCTCACCACTCTCATGGGGAAGAACTTCTTCCTCACATCCAGCCTGAATCTCCCCACTTCCAGCTTTATTCCATTCCCCCAGTCCTATCACTCCCTGACACCCTAGAAAGTCCCTCTCCAGCTTTCTTGGAGCCCCCTTCAGATCCTGGAAGGCCACAAGAAGGTCACCTCAGAGCCTTCTCTTCTCCAGACTGAACAGCCCCAACTCTCTCAGTCTGTCCTCAGAGCAGAGCAGCTCCAGCCCTCTGCTCATCCTGGTGGCCCTTCTCTGGACACCTTCCAGCATGTCCATAGCCCTCTTGGAACAGAGGCTCCAGAACTGGAAGCAGTACTCCAGGTGGGGTCTCAGCAGAGCTGAGCAGAGGGGGAGAATCACCTCCCTGGCCCTGCTGGCCACACTTCTCCTGCTGCAGCCCAGGCTCTGCTTGGCTCTCTGGGCTGCAAGTGCACATTGACAGCTCCTGCTGAGCTTCTCATCCCCCAGCACCCCCAAGTCCCTCTCCTCAGGGCTGCTCTCCAGCCACTCCCTGCCCAGCCTGCATTTGTGCTTGGCATTGCCTCCACCCAGCTGCAGGACTCTGCCCTTGGTCTTGTTGACCCTCCTGAGGTTGGCTTGTGCCCAGCTCTGCAGCCTGTCCAGGTCCCTCTGCATGGATCCCTTCCCTCCAGCCTGTGCAGGTCCCTCTGGATGGATCCCTTCCCTCCAGCCTGTCCAGGTCCCTCTGGATGGATCCCTTCCCTCCAGCCTGTCTGCTGTACCACACAGCTTGGTGTCATCAGCAAACTTGCTGAGGTTGTACTCAATGCCATGATAATGGTTGGACTTGATCTTTAAACCTTTGGTTTGGTCTTATCCAACCAAAATCAATTCTATAACCCAACCCCTTTCATTTTGGATTGCTCTGCATCAGGGACTGCACTGTAGGATGCAGAACTTCAGACCTTCTGCAGCAGCAGAAAGCTTCTTATCCTATGTGGATTGATCCCTCCAGGATGAGCAGGAGTTCCTGTATGCCATGAGTGGATGGATGGAGGGGCAGCAACTGTTTTATTGCATGGCATGAAATGATTTTGCTGCAAGGGTGGTCAGGGATTGGAACTGGCTGCCCAGGGAGGTGATGGAGTCACCACCCCTGGAGGTGTTTGAAAACCACGTGGACATGGGAGCTTGGGACTTGACTTAATGGCCATGGTGGTCTTAGGCTGATGGTTGGACTTGATGATCTTAGAGTATCACAGACCTGCTCCATCTGGAGAAGACCTCTAAAGGGCTGTTTGAGCAGCTCTGAACTACTCTGCAGGGATGTTCCTCACCTCTAGCAGCTGCAAAGTCAGGAGAGAAGGGGGTCTGAGCAGGAACTTCTCCTGATGTTTCATTTCAGATGTCCATTCCCTGAGCAGGAGGAGTTTCATGTCAGATCACTTGGTTTTTCCAGCTGATCACTATGTTTGCCCTAACACCATCAAAGCTGTCAGCTCCAATCATGCTCTCAGGGCTCACTGATGGCTGAGAAAATGTTTGGTCTCCATCCAATGCAGTTTGAACTAATTGAAGAAAATAAAACAGTTTCCTACAAGCCAAACCCCTCCCTTTCTGGGTGGCAGGGACCAGGGAAGTGATTGTCCCCTTGCACTCAGCACTGCTGAGGCTGCAACTTGAATCCCAGGTGCAGTTTTGAGCTCCCTGCTACAGAAAGGACACTGAGGTGCTGGAGTGTGTCCAAAGAAGCTACTGAAGTGCCAAGAGAAGAAGTCTTGTGAGAAGCAGCTGAGGGACCTGGAGTTATTTTGCTTGGTGAAAAGGAGGCTGAAGGGAGACCTTCCTGCTTGGAGCCAGGGGGAGGTCACTCTCTTTTCCCACTCTGGGGACAGAGTGGCTGAGAGCAGCCAGGCAGAGAGGGACCTGGGGGTGCTGGTTGACAGCAGCTGAACAGGAGCCAGCAGTGTGCCCAGGAGAGCCAATGGCATCCTGGCCTGGATCAGGAATAGTGTGGCCAGCAGGACAAGGGAGGTTTCTTCTTCCCCTGTGCTCAGCTCTGCTCAGGCCACACCTTGAGTGCTGTGTCCAGTTCTGGGCTCCTCAATTCAAGAGAGATGTTGAGGTGACTGGAAGGTGTCCAGAGAAGGGCAGCAAGGCTGGGGAGGGGTCTGGAGCACAGCCCTGTGAGGAGAGGCTGAGGGAGCTGGGGGTGTTTAGCCTGGAGAAGAGGAGGCTCAGGGCAGACCTCATTGCTGTCTACAACTACCTGAAGGGAGGTTGTAGCCAGGTGGGGGTTGGGCTCTTCTCCCAGGCAACCAGCACCAGAACAAGAGGACACAGTCTCAAGCTGTGCCAGGGGAGGTCTAGGCTGGATGTTAGGAGGAAGTTCTTCACAGAGAGAGAGATTTGCCATTGGAATGTGCTGCCCAGGGAGGTGGTGGAGTCACTGTCCCTGGAAGTGTTTAAAATAAGCCTGGATGAGGCACTTGGTGCCATGGTCTGGTTGATTGGATAGGGCTGGGTGATAGGTTGGACTGGATGAGCTTGGAGGTCTCTTCCTATGATTCTGTCATTCCTCTGATTCTGTGACCTTTGGAGGTCTCTTCTAATGATTCTCTGATTCTGTGACCTTTGGAGGTCCCTTCCAATACTTCTCTGATTCTGTGACCTTTGGAGGTCCCTTCCAATGCTTCTATGATTCTGTGACCTTTGGAGGTTCCTTCCAATACCTCTCTGATTCTGTGACCTTTGGAGGTCCCTTCTAATGATTCTCTGATTCTGTGACCTTTGGAGGTCTCCATCTCCTATTCTTGACTTGGAGTCTCTCTACTCTGATTCTGTGACCTTTGGAGGTTCCTTCCAATACTTCTCTGATTCTGTGACCTTTGGAGGTCCCTTCCAATGCTTCTATGATTCTGTGACCTTTGGAGGTTCCTTCCAATGCTTCTATGATTCTGTGACCTTTGGAGGTTCCTTCCAATGATGTTCTGATTCTGTGACCTTTGGAGGTCCCTTCCAATACTTCTCTGATTCTGTGACTTTTGGAGGTCCCTTCTAATGCTTCTATGGTTCTATGACCTTTGGAGGTCCCTTCCAATGATTCTCTGATTCTGTGACCTTTGGAGGTCCCTTCCAATACTTCTCTGATTCTGTGACTTTTGGAGGTCCCTTCTAATGCTTCTATGGTTCTATGACCTTTGGAGGTTCCTTCTAATGCTTCTATGGTTCTATGACCTTTGGAGGTCCCTTCTAATGCTTCTATGATTCTGTGACCTTTGGAGGTCCCTTCCAACCCAGACCATTCTATGATTCTATAAACATCATCCATAGGTGTCCTGGTTTGAGCCATGAGCTGCCCAGGGTGAAAGGCCAGAAAATATTTTACCCCAGAGGAGCAAATTTGAACCACTCTGACAGAATTGGAGGTTAAATGGGAAATTACCTGGATGAGGGCACAGAGGGCACTGCCAGCAAGTTTGCTGCTGGCACCAGACTGGGCAGAGTGGCAAATGGTTGTCCACACCAATTAGGTGAGGACATCACTGAGAACCAATGTTCCAAATTATTATCCAGGCAGGAGAGTTGGGCAGGGAGAAATGGAATGAAATTCAACAAGGGTCAATATAGAGTCTTGCCCCTGAGAAAGAACAACCCCATGGAGCAGGACAGGTTGGGGACTGAGCTGCTGGAGAGCAGTGAAGGGGAAAAGGACCTGCGGGTTGTAGTGGGTGGGAGGTTGACCCTGAGCCAGCAATGAGCTCTGGTGGCCAAGCAGGCCAAGGGCATCCTGGAGTGGATTAGAAAGGCTGTGGTTAGTAGGTTAAAAGAGGTCCTCCTCCCCTTCTGCTCTGCCCTGGTGAGGTCACATCTGTAACATCCTGTCCAGTTCTGGGCCCCTCAGCTGAAGAACTGCTTGAGAGAGTCCAGCACAGAGCCACAAAGATGCTGAAGGCAGTGGAAGATCTTCCTCCTGGGGAGAGCCTGAGGGAGCTGAGGGCTCTGGAGCTGGGAGAGGAGGAGACTGAGAGGTGAGCTCATTGCTGTGGATAAAGATGTGCAGGGGGAGTGCCCAGAGGCTGGAGCCAGGCTCTGCCCAGTGATGCCCAATGCCAGCACAAGGAGCAATGGTGGAAGGTGAGGCAGAGGAAGTTCCATGGAAACAGGAGGGAGAATTATTTCCCTGTGAGGGTGACAGAGCACAGGACCAGGCTGCCCAGGGGGGTTGTGGAGTCACTTTCTCTGGAGATATTCCAAACCCACCTGGATGTGCTCCTGTGTGATCTGCTGGATTCTGTGATCCTGCTCTGGCAGGGGGCTTGGACTGGATGAGCTTTGGAGGTCCCTTCCAGCCCTTAACATCCTGTGGTTCTGTGATTGGGCTGTGAGCTCTGCTTATATAGGGACTGCAGGAGTATGGAATAACAAAATTACAACTTCCTGTATCCACCCTCTGGGACTGTCCAGCCCCTTGGTACCCTCTGGTACTCTGGAGGAATTTATCTCTGTGGTAGGACACTTAGTCCTCAACCTCCAATAGGTAATTCTTTGGCCCCTTTATGGGGAAGAACTGATGCTCAACATCCTGCAATGCCTATTTCAAAGCAGATACCCAAACCAGAAGCTGGTGTTGAATTCTCATTAACACCAGCTCTCTACACCTGAGGTCATCTCTTCTTCTAAGTGCTTCCAGCTTATAAAGCAGTCTGGGAATCCTGCCTCTGCTTCCTCTGCTCTCTTGGTGTCTGTGCCTCCTGGATATGAATTTAGCAGGAAACTTTTAGATGTTGCTTTTTAGATGTTTCTTCAAAAGCTGCTTACGGGGAGTAAAGCTAACATGAGGGTGAACTTTGGGGGGGATGGAAGAGTGTTTGTTTCTGCCTTGCCTTTGGGAAAGGCTCAGAGGGTGTTTGTGCAACTGTGTGGGTTTTGTTAACCAGCAGAGTCAAATGTCTCCTGGGCTGGTGGGATCTACAGTTTTCCTCTTCAAGGTGTTTGGGTAGAAAAGTTTGGAAAGATCAGAGGATCCCAGGATGTTAGGGGTTGGAAGGGACCTCTGGAGGTCATTGAGTCCAACCTCCCTGCCAGAGCAGGGCCATAGAATCTAGCACAAGTCATGCAGGAGTGCATCCAGATGGGGCTTAAAAGTCTCCAGAGGAGGAGACTCTACAGCCTCTTTGGGGAGCCTGTTCCAGTGCTCTGTGACCCTTAAAAAAGTTCTTCCTCATGTTGAGGTGGAACCTCCTGTGCTGGAGTTTCCATCCATTGCCCCTTGTCCTATCCCAGGGTGCAGCTGAGCAGAGCCTGTCCCCTCCCTCCTGACCCCCAGCCCTTAGATATTGATAGACATTGATCAGATCCCTCTCAGCCTTCTCCTCTCCACACTAACCACCCCCAGGGCTCTCAACCTCTCCTCACCAGGCAGTGCTCCAGACCTTTAATCATCCTTGTAGCTCTCCCTTGGACTCTCTCAAGTAGATTCCTGTCCCTCCTGAACTGGGGAGCCCAGAAGTGGATGCAGTATTCCAGGTGAGGAATATGATGATAATGATGGAAGGTGGTGATGAGTACTCATCAAGAATAACTTCTTTACTCCTTGGTGTGCTTGCATCTCTTATCTTGTTGTGCCCCTTCCTGGAGCAGCAGCAGCAGGTCATGGTGACATGATTAAGATGCCAGCCTTGTCTGTCTTAGCCAGGCTGTGGCAGTCCTTGTGGGATGTTTTCTGGGGAGCCAGCAATGTGCTGTTGTGGTCCTGAGGCCAGGAGCATTATCTTGGAGTGCATTAACAGTGTGACCCACAAGTCAGGCGAAATTCTCCTCCCCATCTACTCTGCCCTAGTGAGGCCACATCTGGAGTACTGGGTCCAGTTCTGGGCTCCCCAGTTCAAGACAGACAAGGAACTCCTGGAGAGAACCCAGTGGAAGCTATGAAGATGCTGAGGGGCCTGGAACATCTCTGAGGAGGAAAGGCTGAGAGTCTTGGAGCTGGTGAGCCTGGAGAAGAGCAGCCCCAGAGGGGATCTGATCAATGCTCAGCAAGAGCTGAAGGGCCTGTAGGGGACAAAAGGATGGGGCCAGACTCTTTTGAGTGGTGTCCAGTGTTAGGACTAGGAGCAACAGACACAAGCTGGAACCTGGGGGTTTCATGTAAGGAAAAACCCTTCTCCTATGGAGGTGTTGAAACCCTGGAGCAAGCTACTCAGGTTATGGAGTCTTCTTCTCTAGAGATTTTCCCAACCCCACCTGGCTGTTGTGATCCTGGGCAACCTCCTCCCGGTGACTGCTTCAGCAGCTGGGTTGGACTGGATGACATCCAGAGCTCCCTTTGACCCCCTTCCATGCTGGGATCCTGGGATGTGATGAATTCATCCTGGTTTGTGATTTGTGGTAGAAGCTTTGTGATCTCTTAGCATCCAGGAACTCTTTTACTCCTTGAGTGCAAAAAGTGGGAGCAGAGCTGCAGAGTGCAAAGCAAAGGTTGTGCTGCCTGCTGCTGCCCTGAACTGGGGGGATGGTGGGAAGGGCAACAGTGGCTTAGAATCATAGAATCAGGGTTGGAAGGGACCACAAGGATCATCCAGTTCCAACCCCCCTGCCATGGGCAGGGACACCTCACACTACATCAGGCTGGCCAGAGCCTCATGCCCTAATGGCTTGGCAAGAAGTGGGTTGTGTCTAACCAGGCAACACTGCTGACTGGTTCTCCAGTGCACCAGTTGGAAGTGGAAATGCCTGACATTGAGTTGTAGGTCAGGCTAATTACATCCTGTAATTAACATCCCTGCAGTTAATCACTGGGGCTGGCAGAGCTGGAGACACTGGGCTGGAGTTGTTCTCTCCATTGTGGTTGGATCCTTCTCTCAGATGACAGGAGGCTTAATAACAAAGTTGTGGTGACTTGGACTGTCTGTGCCTCCTCCCCCCCTTGCAGCATGTTTGCAGCACATGAATCAACAGCTCTGTACATCAGGGCCTTGACTTCAATCTCTTCCTCCTCTTTGGCCTCTTGGACAACAAGGTTTGTGCAGCTTGGGTTTTCTTCTTAATACATGAAGTGTTGAAGGCCAGGCTGGATGAGGCTCTGGGCAGCCTGCTGTAGTGTGAGGTGTCCCTGGCCATGGCAGGGGGGTTGGAACTGGCTGAGCCTTGTGGTCCCTTCCAACCCTGACTGACTGTATTATTCTATGAACCTTCTGGAGAAGAGGAGGCTGGGGGAGACCTCATTCCTCTCCACAGCTCCCTGAAAGGAGGTTAGAGTGAGGTGGGGGTTGGTCTCTTCTCCTTAGTATCAAGTGATAGAATGGGAGGAAATGGCCTCAAATTGCATCAGGGGAGGTTTAGGTTGGATATTAGGTAGAAAATTCCTCACTGGAAGAGTGGTCAAGCATTGGAACAGGCTGCTCAGGGAGGTGGTGGAGTCACCATCCCTGGAGGTGTTCAAAAAAGTGTGGATATGGCACTTTGAGATGTGGTTTAATGGCTGCAGTGGTGTTGGGTTGATGGTTGGACTCATCTTGGAGGTCTTTTCCCACCAAAACAATTCTATGGTTCTAAGCTGATAGCTCCCAGCCCTGCAATCAGACCCAGGAGACTGGGATTTTACTCCCACCCCAGCTGATCCATACTTACTGGGGGAGAATCTTCCTCTGGACATCTGAATCTGGGTTCTGCCTGAGTTTGAAGGCCTCCCTTATGGTCCCAGCCCAACCCCAGGGCACCAAAAGGCTGTCAGCCACTGGGCTGACTGAACTGGACATGTTCCTGGGTGACCTGCCCTAAGTCATCCTGCTTTGGCAAGGGGGTTGGGTTCTAGATCCAGAGGTCCCTTCCAACCCCTACCATTCTGTGATTGCAACTGGGATTGCTTAGGCTGGAGAAGAGGTGGCTGAGGGGAAGACTTCTTGCTCACTACAGCTGACAGGAGGTTGTATTGAGGTGGGGGTCAGGGTCTTCTCCCAAGTAACCACCAATAGGACAAGAGGAAATGGCCTCAAGCTGAACCAGGGGAGGGTTAGGTTGGAGATTAGGAAATGTTTATTTCCTGGAAGAGTGGTCAGGCATTGGAAGAGGCTGCCCAGAGTGGTGGTGGAGTCCCCATCCCTGGAGGTGTTCAAGAAACCTGTGGCCATGGCACTTGGGGCCAGGGTTTGATGGCCATGGGGGTTGGACTCATCTTGGAGGTCTTTTCCCACTGAACCCGTTTTATGGTGCTACCCTGGGGGTCAGATGAAAGGAAACTCAGCAACAGCAGAACCTTGAACACCACATTTGTGCAAGCAAGGGGTCAGAGCTGCTCCCAGGGAGCCTTGGTAGGTTGCACAACCATTTCTTTGATTCTTGGTGACTTGAGGATCTCAATTATTGTTCAGTGCAGGAGAGCAATCTAATGTTTGGCAGACAGCTGCCTCGTGAAACAAGCTGATAGCTTGCTGGAGTGGTTAGATGGGCAAAAGAGGACATTTTGGGGATGCACTGACTTCCTTCCCACCATTATTTTCTTTGGTGACTGCCATTCTCGTTAAGGCTGCCAAAAAAAAAGATTGTTTGTCCCTCCATGGTTTAATGCAGACTTCAGAGGAGGTAACTACTAACCCTTACAGAAGGATGGAGAAAGGGAGGTACCCTCTTGGCCACAAGGGAAGATTGTGATGGGCACACAGCTCTGATCTCCACCTGCTCTTCCCCTTTTTCAACCTAGAATGTTCTGAAATCCCCAGTCTGAAGCCCACAGCAGCCTGAGAATTTGAGTTTGTGCCTTCAGTGAAAGAGTTACCTTCAGTTATGGGGAAGAAGCTTGAGGGCACAGAGCAGGGTGACCCAACCAACCAACAATGCTTTGTTCAGCAGGCAGCACAGCTTCTGTGTTGGATTTCCTGCACAAAGATTGCTGTGCCTTTCCTAGAGGAACACTTGGCATGTCCCTCAAAGAATGGAGAGTGGGATCAGCATGAACTTGGCTTTGGTTGCCTCCCCAGGATGTTTTGAGCAGACCTGCTGCCATGCTCCTGCAGCAGGTTTTACTGCTCCAAGTCCCCTTTTAAGTTATGGAGATCTGTTTCTATGACTCTGTACCAAGTAACTTTCTGTTCCTCTCTGGGCCTTTTGCAAACCCACAGGGAAAGCACATCAAGGAGCAAGGAGATTGTGAGGATCCTGGTGAAAATAGAGAGGGGGCAATAGGTGGGTCCAGGAGCTTCATGTGAAGCTGTGCTGAGGGCTGATGAAGGCACAAAGTGGTGCAGGAAGTTGGTGCCAGCTAGAGGCTGGGAGAGGAGTGGCTGGAAAGCAGCCTGGAGGAGAAGGACTGTGGGGTGCCAGTTGATGACAAACTTCCCAGGAGCCAGCACTGGTCCCTGGCAGCCCAGAGCCAGCTGAGTGCTGAGCTGCATCCAGAGCAGGGAGAGCAGCAGCACAGGGAGGGGATTCTGCCCCTCTGCTCTTGTGAAGCTTCTCCTGGAGAAGAACTGTGCCCAGTTCTGGTGCCCCCAGCACAAGAAGCACAGGGAACTGTTGGAGCAGGTCCAGAGGAGGCCATGAAAATGATCAGAGGGCTGGAGAACCTCTGCTATGGGGGCAGCCTGGAGAAGGCTCTGGGAAGACCTTAGAGCAACCTTCCAGTACCTGAAGCGGGGGAAGGGAGAGCTGGCGAGGGACTTTTAAGGGCTTGGAGTGATAGGACAAGGGGCAATGGATTGAAGCTTCAGGAAGGGACATTTAGACTGGATATCAGGAAGAAATTCTTTAGAGTGAGGGTGGTGAGACACTGGAACAGGTTGCCCAGGGAGGCTGTGGATGTCCCTTCCCTGGAGGTGTTCAAGGCAAGACTGGAAGAGACCTTGAGCAAGCTGGGCTGGTGGGAGGTCTCCCTGCCCATAGTGAGTGGGTTGAACTGGATGATCTCGAAGGTCCCTTCTGATCCAAACCATTCTGAACAGGCTTTGAACCTTTGAACTCCATCATCATTCCTGTGACACTGCTAATCCTTCTCTACTTTACATCCCTTCACCCCCAAATATTTATGTGCCTATAAATAAAGGAACAAGAACTCTGACTTGCCACCACAGGGCTCTGTGACCATTTAAAACATCAACTTGACTTAGCTCTTGCTTCTCTTTGCTGTGTGCCTCTTTCCACATCATAAATAACCAACATTTATTGGTCTCCTGACATCCTGGCTTCCCAAAGGAAAAGAAGGAGACTCTGGCTGAACAAAGCCTTCTCTATAATCAGAGGCTTTGGGCTTGAAATTGCAATTGCTGGCCAGCACAAGCAAGGATTTTGTGGCTCTGTGGCTGCATCTATGCCAACCAGGAGGTCTGGGAGATGTTGGATAATATCCTTTGGATTTAAGGGATTATTTTTTATCACACGATAATGTTTGTGTGCCAAGGACTGGTGAGAAAGCAACATGTTTCTGGAAATCAGAAAAAGGTTTGACTTGGAAGGTGCCTGCAAGATCATCTAGTTCCAAGCTCCCTGTCATGGGCAGAGATATCTTCAGCTAGCCCAGGTTGCTCCAACTTGGGCAAGAATACTTCCAGGGAGGGGACATCAACAGCTGCTGTGGGCAGCTTGTTCCAGTGCCTCACCACCTTCACAGTGAAGGATTTCATAGAATCAGTCAGGGTTGGAAGGGATCACAAGGCTCAGCCAGTTCCAACCCCCCTGCCATGGCCAGGGACACCTCACACTACAGCAGGCTGCCCAGAGCCTCATCCAGCCTGGCTGCAAACACCTCCAGGGATGGAGCCTCAACCACCTCCCTGCACAACCCATTCCAGGCTCTCACCACTCTCATGGGGAAGAACTTCTTCCTCACCTCCAGTCTGAATCTCCCCACTTCCAGCTTTATTCCATTCCCCCTAGTCCTGTCACTACCTGAGAGCCTAAAAAGTCCCTCTCCAGCTTTCTTGGAGCCCCCTTCAGATCCTGGAAGGCCACAAGAAGGTCTCCTCAGAACCTTATCCTCTCCTGTCTGGACAGCCCCAACTCTCTCCTGGGAGAGGTGCTCCAGCCCTCTGATCATCATCTCATGCCTGTGGAAGATCAGATGATTTTTTTTTTCCATCTGAAGGGCTTTTCCCGGTAGAAACATAGGTAGGTAGGAGGTAGCCTTCTCTTGCAAGTGCCCAGAAAACTTGAACCTTCCGGGATGCAAAATTCTCCAGGGTGAATCTCCAGCAGGGCAAGGGAGGTGATTCTCCCCCTCTGCTCAGCTCTGCTGAGACCCCACCTGGAGTATTGCATCCAGTTCTGGAGACTCTGTTCCAAGAGGGATCTGGACATGCTGGAAGGTGTCCAGAGAAGGGCCACCAGGATGAGCAGAGGGCTGGAGCTGCTCTCCTATGAGGACAGACTGAGAGAGTTGGGACTGTTCAGTCTGGAGAAGAGAAGGCTCTGAGGTGACCTTCTTGTGGCCTTCCAGGATCTGAAGGGGCTCCAAGAAAGCTGGGGAGGGACTTTTTAGGGTGTCAGGGAGTGACAGGACTGGGGGGAATGGAATAAAGCTGGAAGTGGGGAGATTCAGGCTGGAGGTGAGGAAGAAGTTCTTCCCCATAAGGCTGGTGAGAGCCTGGAATGGGTTGTGCAGGGAGGTGGTTGAGGCTCCATCCCTGGAGGTGTTTGCAGCCAGGCTGGATGAGGCTCTGGGCAGCCTGCTGTAGTGTGAGGTGTCCCTGGCCATGGCTGGGGGGTTGGAACTGGCTGAGCCTTGTGGTCCCTTCAACCCTGACTGATTCTAGGATTCTATGATTCTCTGATCTTGCATAACTGCCACTAGCTGTGGGGTGAGGAATGGCTGAAGGGCAGTGGCTCCCCAGCAGAGTGACCTAGCAGAAAGCTGATGCTCCTTAGCTTGGTAGCCCAGCACAAAGGTCTGTTTGGAGAGCCTCAGCTTGCATGGTAAGAGTGAGAACCTTCCTCCAGTGGAGGAGTTGCTGAGTGAAACTCTTCCTGGTTTTTGGCTCCCTGTTCTTCTCCTCTTGTGTTTTCCTTGGATCATTGTCACTTGAGTCTGCTCTGGTAAGAGCTCACCTGGAGTACTGCGTCCAGCTCTGGAGACCTCAACACAGGAAGGGCATGGAGCTGATGGAGTGGGTCAGAGGAGGACCATGAAGATGATTGGGGAGTTGGAGCAGCTCTGCTGTGAGGCCAGGCTGAGGGAGCTGGGGGTGTTCAGCCTGGAGAAGAGAAGGCTCCAGGGAGACCTCAGAGCAGCCTGCCAGGACCTGAAGAGGGCTACCAGAAGGCTGCAGAGGGCCTCTTTCCAAAGGCCTGCAGTGACAGGATGAGGAGCAATGGTTTGAAATGAGAGGAGATGTAGATTGGATGTTAAAAACAAGTTCTGTACCATGAGGGTGGTGGAACACTGGCACAGGTTGCCCAGGGAGGTAGTTGAGGACCTGTCCCTGGAGATATTGAAGCTCAGGCTGGACAAGGCTCTGAGCAACCTGATCCAGTGAGGGATGTCCCTGCTGACTGCAGGGGGTTTGGACTAGGTAACTTTTGAAGATCCCTTCCAACCCAGACCATTCCATGATCACTGACCTGTTGCACTGCCAGGGTGGGTGGCTTTCATGTGGAGCTTGGTCAGAGAAGACCCCCAGTTGGTGTTGTAGTCAAGCCAATGTGGCTATCAATGGTCTGGGGTGGAAGGGACCTCCATAGGTCACCTAGTCCAACCCCCTCCTCACTTCAATGGCTTTCCCCTGGCCCCATTCCCATCTTGGTGGCTGGTTTGGAGAGAGGCTTTCTCTTTCATCAAACCTCCTACCTACCTGGAAGACATTGCTCTGCCCCATCCTGTCTGAAGCAGAACCTAGCCAGGGGCTGGCAGGGGAACCCTGTGGGAAACACTGATGACATGAGAGCTGAATCCAAGCTCTTTAGAGACCCCCTGCTCATCCTGGCTTTGTCTATTGCTGGGCCAGGTGCTTGTGGTCTTGCTGCCTAGATGGAGGGATGATTGCTCCTACCTTGCAAGGAGCCTTCATGGAGCAGCCTGTATCTAGAAACATCACTGTAGAAATTCTGGCAGGGCTCCTGCTCATCTCTTGTGCTCATGGAGCAGCTGCCTTGTGCCCTCTTCCAGCCAGAAGGGAGAAGTAGGTCAAAATTTGCATTCTTTGCCTGAAGACTCTGCATAATTTTCACTCTTTTGGATTTTTTAGGTTTTTAAGCTCCCCTTCTTAAGCTATTCCTGTAAATTTCATATTTCTCAGGCTGCCCTGAATCAGAGAGTGAAGGCTGAAATTCAGATGTCTAATTGGGCTTTCCTGTTTATCTTCCTTCCAAAAGCATTTCTTGGAAGCTCCTCAAACTCCTCAGGGCTAATTCCATCATGTAAATGCTTGGGGCAGCTCCTCCATTTTTTTTTCCTGGCTATTGTATAGTCTGGATCAGGATGGAAATTTTCTCCTGTAGCTCTTTTTTTGCATGACAAGAGCAAGTAATGGGCATGAAATCATCTGGGAGGCAAAGGTGATGGTGAGATTTGCTTTGCAGTGCTTCTCCATGTGCTTTATTGCTGCTTCTCAATATCCTGATGGGTGGGGGTGGGGAAAAGGGCTTGAGTGCAGCAGACTCATGGCAAGTGGAGAATCAGAATTGTTAGGGTTGGAAGGGACCTCAAGGCTCAGCCAGTTCCAGCCCCCTACCATGGGCAGGGACACCTCACACCACAGCAGGTTGCTCACAGCCACCTCCAGCCTGCCTGCAAACACCTCCAGGGATGAGGCTTCCACCACCTCCCTGGGCAACCTCTGCCAGGCTCTCACCACCCTCATGGAGAAGAATTTCTTCCTAGCATCCAATCTGAATCTCCCCACTTCCAGTTTTGCTCCATTCCCCCCAGGTCCATCACTCCCTGACACCCTCAAAAGTCCCTCCCCAGCTTTCTTGGAGCCCCCTTCAGATCCTGCAAGGCCACAAGAAGGTCTCCTCAGAGCCTTCTCTTCTCCAGACTGAACATTCCCAGCTCTCTCAGTCTGTCTCCATAGGAGAGGAGCTCCAGCCCTCTGCTCACTTCTTTCTTTGGACACCTTCCAGCACCTCCAGATCTTTCTTCTAGTATGGGCTCCAGGAGCATCCAAGTGTTGCTGAAGAGCTTCAGGGAAGTCAGAGGAGGATTTCATTGCTGCTTTGAGGAAAAGTTTGGTTGCACCAGTGAACAATGCAGTGTGTCTGATGAGGTCTGGTGGGATGAGGTATAGATGCTTGGGATAGGAGAGTGGGGTTACCTGCTGGGCTGCTAATCATGGAATTATGGAATGGTCTGCGTCAGAAGGGACTTCCAAAGGTCATCCAGCCCAACCCCCCTGCAGTCAGCAGGGACATCCTCAACCAGATCAGGTTGCCCAGAGTCCTGTTGAGCCTCACCTTGAATATCTCCAGGGATGGGGCCCTGATGGCAATTCCTCTTGTGGTTTTGGGAGCTGGGGGAGAGTCTCTTTGCTGTTTGTTGCACCTTCTTGAAGGTAGAATTTGGGGTTTGTGTTGTGATTGAGGTTCTTGAGCATCTTTTTCTGTAATCTGGTGGAAAGTGAATTTATGTTTTCTGGCATGATTACCTCTGTCCCCCCTCCCCCTCCAAGGGGAGGGTTTCAATTTATGAGGGAAAGAAAAACCTGCCACAAGATTCTGGTCTGTTTCCATCTATGTAGGTGACTTTTGTTGGGTGGTTTTTGTTTTTTTGGGGTAGTTAATACTCTCTAAAGCCTTCTGCTGTCTTGTTGGTCTGGCGTGCAAACTGTGTGGTCTGAAGGCAGGTGTTATGAGCAAAAGTGATAGAAATTTTATGACTGTGACATTTTATCAGTGGCTTTTCCCTCTATTTAAGTAGGGATAGCACATCATTAAAGACAGAGATGGGGAAATACTGGAGTGAGCCCAACAAAAGGGCCAAGATGATGTTGAAGGGGTCTGGAGCATCTCTCTGATGAGGAAAGGCTGAGGGACCTGGGGCTGGTTAGCCTGGAGGAGAGCAGTCTGAGAGAGATCTGATCAATGCTCAGCAAGAATTAAAGGGTGGCAGAGAGGGATCTGGGGGTGCTGGTTGGCAGCTGGCTGCATATGAGCCAGCAGTGTGCTCAGGCAGCCAAGAAGACCACCAGAATCCTGGACTGTATCAGCAAGAGTGCATCCAGCAGGACCAGGGAAGTGAGAGTCCTCCTGCACTTGGCACTGGTGAGGCTGCACCTAAAAACCTGGGTTCAGTTTTGGGCCCCTCACTGCAGAAAGGACATTGAGGTGCTGGAGCATGC